>NC_056744.1:1241721783-1241796783 GCF_019279795.1 Protopterus annectens | reverse complement strand
GCCAATATTCTAATACAACAAGACCTGCCCAATGAGGTATATATTCATGTAAAGGGCCAATGTAAACATGATCCAAACGGATTCCAACTGTATATCTGAAATGATTTTCAGAAATTCCGTAGTATCTTGCAATCTAGATCTCGCAGCCCTTAATACAGGTTTTAGATATCTCATCAAATATGCTGATAATGGTTCAGTAAGAGAACCCCTGACTGAAACTATGGTTCTACCTGGGGGATTATATAGATATTTATGGATTTTAGGTAATAAATACAAGTATTGGTGGTGTGGATCGGACACTGTTAGATGAAAAAGACAGGATTTGTTAATAATGCCTTCTTCCAAAGCTAACTTAAGAAAAGTGTCAGTTTCTTTCTTAAACCATTATGGTAGGGTCTAGGGATATTTTCATATAAAACATGCCATCCAGTAGTTGTCTGTTTGCTTTGCAAAATATGCCGACCAATCCATGACAATGATGGCCCCTCCCTTGTCAGCCAGAATAATAACTAAACCTTTGTTGCTTTTAAGATTAGTCAAAGCCTGCATCTCAACAGAGGACAAATTATGTTGCAAAACCCTATACTCACATGTCCTGAACTGTAGATCTTTAAGGACACAATCCTGAAAAATAGATACATATTTATTCATGGGATGCATAAAAGAGGATTTGTGGAATTTAAAATTGGTCGATCGTTGAGACGAAGAATCCCCCCCAAAATGTAATTTTAAATTCAATGAACGACAAAAAGAAATAACATCATTAACCATTATATCTTCAGGAACAAAGAAACCAGGCACAAAATTGAGACCTTTGTTCGACAATTGTGTTTCAACATCAGATAATTTTACTGATGAAATGTTATGTACATTACACAAATCACTTAACGTGGTAGTAGTTCCAAAAGTGTATCTAGATTTAGTACTTACTCTGTTTCCTTCTACCCCTTCATCTGCTGACCCCAGTACAAGAGATGCCTTCAGGTAATTTAGAGAAATATATGAAATCAAATGCACTCAAAAGTGTTTAAAGCAAGTGCAACACTAGAGGGATATATAAACTCAAACAAAAAAGTCTGGAAAAATAGAATAAACTTTGAGCAGACATTCATATGAGCTAATAAAAGTACAGATATCAGAGACTAAAATGAAGAAAAACTTCTGAACATGAGACTTTACAAGAAATGCTTGAAAATAAAGCATTGGTAGACACAACATGTTTTAGTATATCAGAGAAAAATGGAAGGAATGGACTGCAATATTTAATTTTATTAAAGTACAAATAAGCAAATATACTGGTGTTTCACGGGGGGGGGGGCAGATTGTGCATAAGCTCCAAATTTAACCAAGAGAAAGAAGCTAAGGTCAATATATGTAAAGTTGCAATTATTCCAGCAGAAAGAGTTGCTCCTGAAAACATTGAGAAAGCAAAAGTGGAAAAGTGTTAAAACTGGGGACACCAAAGTGTTTTTGAAGATGATTATTCAGTGTACACTAGGTAAAGGAGAAAAAAAGTTTATTTCAGCAGTCAGGGAATGTTGACAGGCAGGTAACAGATTCAAGTTGCTATACCCAGATGGATTCAGAAAAAAAATCCTGAAGGGTAAATGTTTCTGAATGCAGAACAGGCTATGGAGAAAAAATAAAATAGCCAACAAAGAGTAAACCAGCAAGATGAAGGGGAATTTGCTTCTCAATATTCTGCCAATAAGAAAGCTCATAGAGAGACTTTGTCAGTGAAACATTTCTATTGCTCCAAAGGAGAAAGCTTAAGCAAAAGAATAAGGCCAAAGATCTGAGCAGAAGAATCAGAGGTACCTTGGACTCTAACCAGAAACTGGTTTTGGGAGACCAATGAGATCAGGAAGAAGCAAAAACAACTGAAACTTAACAGGGTGAAAAACAATTCATAAATTCCCCAAAACACTCCAGAGACACCGGCGATTTGCACACCAACTTTTAATAAACTCAGATCAACAAATGGTTCTAACAATATCAGAAAAGTTTAGTGCTTTCATCCAAAGCTAGGAACTTCATCAGAACTTAGTTTTCCTGTATTAACTCTTTACTAAATTAAAAAAACATACCAAGAATCATATGACCCTTCCCAGCCGATGACATCAAATTGATTTAATTCACATTTAAAAATAATCCATCACAATAAAACCAAGTATACATTCAGCTAAAATATAATTAAATACATATCTAAATATAGAGAACTATATTCACATAAATAAAAATCAAAATTCACCTAAACAATAAGTGAATGCGATTTTAAAATACGGGATATAGAAACAGTGTCATTCAATCCCAGAAACTTATATGCATTCAAGACACTTTGCCAGCACAGTTTCCTCTTCTACAAAAATTCACCCCAAGACCCCCCTTAGGATGTTTTTTCCATTCTTTCCACCACAAAAACCAAAAACTTGTGTGGAGGAACTCTTAATATATGCTTATACACTACACTCATATTTTTATTATTAAGCTATATCATATACATGTTCATAAATATGTTCTTTCACCTTTCTTTCTGTATTATCCAACATAAAATGACAGAAATTGCTGACATTTAGCTATATAGCCCAGAACGCTAGAATTGCAGTTAAAATTACCCTTTGCATTTACCCTTCTCTCTTGTAAACAGATATATTTATCAACTAAAAATACTAAACTGAGAAGCAGAAGAATTAAGACTAAATAAATTAAGAAAACTTCTAAGACCCTTTGAGAAACAAAGCTGGACCAACAATATTTAAGCACTTTTGTTCTTTATTTAATAGAACTTCATCAGAAAAACATCATTTTCTGATGAAGTTCTATTAAATAAAGAAGGAAAGAGCTTAAACATCACAGGTCCCGTTTCCTTTCTCAAAAGGTCATAGAAGTTTTCAGTTTATTTAGCATATTTATCAACTAAAGTAAAAGAGCAGTTAGAGCAATTTCTACATTTAAATGTGCCCTTTATGGCAGTAAAATTAGTATTTCTGATGTCCTTGACCTGTTCCAAAACATCTTTAAAACATTTACCTCTCGTATATACAATACACAGCTTCATAACCTCCTTTTTGTACAAGTCATTCAAAAAAAATCACAATTCTTGTCCAGAATGTTTCCAATAGGGAGACTGTCAAGATTATTGGTCATAACCTTGGCCTTTTAATACTTTCATTATTGATCTGTTTATTAATAATGCCCTTCTTATATATATTAAGGGTACAGATATCCCTGCTGTTCTTTTTCTTACCACCTTATTCATGACAGAACTTACAAAAACAAATGGATAACCCCTACTGGTAAACATAGTTACCAATTTCTCACATTCCAAGAAAAAAGCCTCCCATTCAAAATTATCCTGGCCAATCTAACAAACTGGCCTTTTACTATAGTTCTCTTTTGATGCACAGGGTGACAGCTAGTATAGTGAAGAAGGGAATTAGAATAAGTCACCTTCCTAAATATATTTGACACCAACTTTTGATTATCAAAATCCTTAGCAATCAATATATCCAAATAGTTAATTTTGTCATTACTAACTGTTCTTCTTCTTCTTTTTTTTCGGCTGTTCCCATTAGGGGATGCCACAGAGGATCATCTGTTTTCATTTCTTCCTGTCCTCTGCATCTTGCTCTGTCACACCAAATCATATTGGTTTTAATATAATCAAAGAATTGATCAATTTTAGAGGGTATGTCTTACCAAATAATAACAATATCATCCAAAAATCTAGTGTAAAGCAACCACAATGTGGCAAAGCAGCTGTTAAATTCAATTTTTTCTCCCATTGTGCCATAACAATGTTGGGAAAAAGGGTGCACAAACAGCCCCCATTACCACACCCATCTTCTGACAAAAAAAAATGATTTTCAAAATATAAAAAACTGTTACTCAATAACATATCCATTAATCAACCATAGATTTTTGTCTCCTTATCTTCAAGACAAATATTATCACAAATAAATCCATAGACCCAACCTATTCTAGACCCAACCTATGGGATTTAACTGTATATAAATCTTTCATATCTATGGTACTAAACACCAAAATATCACTATAAACCACATCTCCACACTTCTTCAAAAATCCTATGAGTCTTTACAAAGATAAGTTAGCAATTTAATCCCATCATTTAGTCTAAAATCAAAAAAAAAAAAGAATAAGAATGAGGTACGTTTTGGAATATGGAGCATCCACAAAGGACAGAATGGCAGATTTACCAAATCTTGTATATTTTAGGGATGCCAAAAATGGTAGGTATTAAAGATGTGTTACACACAGTAAGCAATAAACTTGTTCTGGAACCTAACCTTACATATACATGTCAAAAAGCAAGACATCTATTTTTTGATATGCCACAAATACCTTGTTTTTGGATACTTCTTCATATAAATCATCATATATCAATCCAAACATTTTATTAACATAGTCTGTTTTGGTCATGATAACTATCTCCACTCTTATCAGGTTTCATAACACACAATTCTTGATTTGAGCACAAATCAAATAAAAGTTCCCATTCAATGGAAGTCATATTATACCAAGAATGGGATACCGGTTTACTTAATAGTTGTCCAGTATTAAGATCACAGACCTTATCAAAATTTTGTAACAAAGGGTGTAGGGGAGATTGAATGTACTAGGTCTCCCTTAAGTCTTTCTGATCAGTAGATCGTCCCCTCTTTTGATCAAAAATCAATTTAAAATTCAGTTTCCTAATAAATAATTTAAGATCTATAATAACTTAAAAATAGATGCTCTTCTTGCAGGTTCAAAGGCAAAACCCCATCAAGTAAATTAACAACGTCTTAATTAATGCCCATATAGCTATATGGATACACCTTAAAATCACCATGGCTATTAGTCACAATATCCACTTCATTGTCTGTAGTAACTTGGTCCGATATTAACAGATAGTTTACTATCTCTTGACATTGGAGAACCTCCTCCTTCTCCCCTTTCTCCTCCTTACAGTGGGATGTAAAGAGTGAGAATTTTCCGTCAAATAATGTATTTCCTTAATTTCTGTTTTTGAATCTACTTGGACCTTCATAAAAGGAGAAAGTCAAAAGGGTCTAGGATGGGGTGCAAAGGTACACAGATCATAATCTATGTAGAGTTGAAATGTTTACTTTTACTTTTGCAAAGGTGAATTTCTGGATTAATTCCCTTGGTTTAATCTAATAACAAGTTTTAATTGGAAACAAGTGAATAAGAGAATGTAATGAAAAAATTTTTCCTTTGGCAATAAATGATTCAGCATGTCTTTAGAAACCTGCAACTAACGGCCACATTTTTAATTATGTTTCCATGGAGAAAAGCTGATCTTTGGGCAATAAAAAATCAAAGCCTTGGTCTCTTCAAGGTTAAAAGTTAGCATTTCTGAAAGCATGCAAGTGCCTTTTCACATCTGTGAGGGGAATAAAGAAAATAAAAAAGACACAAATTAATGCAATCAGGAGCACAGGCAGTAATGTGCATCTTAGCATAAATAACCTCAACTTTAGGTTGATAAGGCTCATATTTCCAGCTCTCTGTTTGGGACAGTTGTTCCTATTAGGATGGTTAAACTTCATTATTTGAAGATGTACATACTTTTGTATAGTTCTATAACCTTATCAAGTTCTAGGGATGTTCTGGGGTATTTTTTTTGTCTGAGGGTTTAAATTAAAACAAAATGTGTAAATATGACATAGGTTCCAGTGGATATGATAAGAAAAAAAACTGTGTAAGGAATCAACCTGCCAAACATTAGTGAGTGCATATATCACAAAAGCTGCAAATAGACACATAAAAAAGCTGTCAAATATAGTAATTAGGAATAATGACTTCTTATCATAATGGTGTCTCTTTCCATATTATCTTAGAATGTGAATGGTCTTACAGATATAGACAAAAAGGAAAGAATATTTAATTATATTAAGAAAGGCAGAATGCAAATAGCAATGCTAGAGGAGACATATTTGGAAAGAACTGAACTTGATAATTTGATAAATAAAGGATTTCAGGATGGATATTCAGCAGAATATCGGGGACAGAGGAAAAGAGGAGTACTTATATCAATTTCTAAAGGAACTACAATAGTGATAAAAGAAAAAATGACAATAATGGTGGATTTGTTGTAGTAAGGGCTCCTGGCAAGGGATGAAGATTACTTTGGCATGTATTTATACTCTAGTAGCAAAAAAAACAGAAGTACTGACTGACACAGCAAAATACAAGTATAGATTTTATTACCTAATAAAATCTATACTTGTATTTTGCTGTGTTGGTCAGGACTAGTGCTTTTTTTTTTGCTACTGATTTTTTGTGTTAGACCTACCTTTAGCTACCATGTGTGCTTGTTTTTGCTGATGTACTTATATTCCATCTACAACTTTTATTATAAAGCTTAAACTTTTGGGAGAAATAATCAGCTTTCAGCTGAGATTATTACTTATAGGTGCGGACTGGAATGTGATTTGTAACAATAAGGATGTATTTAGAAGGCCTACAAGGAAAAATATAACAAAAGAGGATAGATTTCTGAAGAAATCTATGAATATTTTGCATTGTGGATGTGAAATAAATAGTATGAGTTTGGAGGGAATTTACATTATTCCCCATGGTACAATAACTGGGCTAGACTAGACAGAAACATCTGCATTTAATGAAGATCTTTGACAAACATCCAATTGATCATACACCAATGATGACTAAGATAAAAATGCAGGGTATTGAACTAAAAAATGAGACACTGGCACTTCCCCACCTATCTGGTAAAAAGAAAGGAGTTTAAGAACTGGGTAGTGGAAATTATTTGGGAGTTTTTGGGAAGATAGAAAGTACTCCAGAAGTTATAACAATTGGGGGGGGGGATAAATGAAAGTAGACTTTAAAAATAGGATTGAAATGAAAGAAAGAAGAGATCTGGTTAAGAGATAAGATTTTTTTAGAGGGGCTGACAAAGGCTACAGTACTGCCGAATAAGGGGAGTGTCACAGAACAAGAAGAGGCACAAATGCAGAGTGCTACAGAGAAAATAAGGGAGTACCTGGATAATATGCATGCGTTTGGAAAGATTGCTCTTAAGCAACTGTTTTTTGATAATAACTCCAGAGCAGAAAAACTTTAAGCACAATAGCTTATGCAACAGAAAGTAGGAAGGACCATTGCCAAACTTAGGAAGCCTATAACAAGAAAAATAATCAGAGATCCTTTAGAGGCATTAAAGAGATTTCAGAAATTTTATAGGAATTTAAATAAAGCAGAGAAATGTGGAAATCAAGGAAAAAAAAACACAAATGTAAATGTTTATAGAAGACTTAAATATGCCAAGGGTAGAGGTAGATGAGGCTCAACAATTAACAGTTAAGATAGGAGGATATTAGATAAAAACAGTGATATATAACCAATCTGCAGGAACATCTCCAGGAATAGATGGTATTCTGGTGGAAGTTTGGAAGCTAGGAGGTAAGAAAGTGATAAAAATCTAGAAGGTTTTGTTTAACAGTATTTTAAAAGAAGGGGAAGGACAAACATCCTGGAAAAAAGCTTTGGTGACTGTAATGCTGCAAGATAGTAAGGATCCACCAGATTCAGTTTCATATAGGCCCATTCAATTTTAAACAATGATTATAAAGTGTTTACATCTATAATGGTTAAAAAATGTCAAAATCAACAGATATGCATCAATGTGGTTTTGCACAGGGGAGGCAAACATTTGACAAAAACAAAAGGGAAGCAGAATATAAGAAAAATGTTGCTGTTGTTGGTGGGTCTTGAAGCAGAGAAAGCATTTAAAAGAGTAAGTTGGGGTTTTATGAGTTTGACAATGGAAGCATTTGCATTCCTTGATGCAATAATAATGTTAATTAAGAGGATATATGAGGTATCAGAGGCAAAAATCAAAGTGGTAGGGCTCCTCTCAGAAATGTTGTTCTGAACAGAGAATTTGGCTGGAGTGTCCTCTTTCCCCTTATTTGCATTATATTTAGAACCACTGGAAAAGAAAATAAAGGACTCGGAAATTTAAGGATATAGTTTGTATAGTATTCAAAAACAGTTGGTTTTATTTTCAGGTGATATTAGTTTGTACCTGATAAAACCAGAAAAGGACATTTCAGTGCTGTGGAACAATCTGAGACACTTCCGAATTGTTTCAACATATAAAATTAATGAAGATAAAAAAAAGGCTATAGCAGTAAATTATGTACCCGCACATGAATTGGTTCAGCAATACCCTTATTTATGGGAACATGATAAAATTAAGAATTTGGGAGTATGGGTTTAAAAAAGATTCTGTTATGGCAGCTACAGATATGTGGGAAGAGACCAAATGAAAGAGAATATAAAAACTGAGAAACTGGAAGCTCTTCCCCACGGATATGGATAGCAAGATATGAGCAGTAAAAATGTTTTTAGTTCTTTTAGTTTTATACATAGGCCAGGCAAATATACCAGAGGAGAAATTGTAGATAGTAATTAATCAAGAGTTGAAGGATTTTTTTCATGGAGGGAAAGACGGCAAGAGCCAATGGGATAAGTTGGTCCTTCCAACAGAATAAGGTGGTTTAGGATTACTGACTTGAAGGGATATTTTAGAGCTATACAGTTAAGGCTCTTATACATAAAATAATCTGAAAGTCACAATACAAAGCCGAAACGGATGATGATGAAGCAGGGGAAAAAAATCCAGAAATAAGGAGAGAGTGAAATTTTGAATGCAAATCCTTAAAGAGAATAACAGTCAAACAAAATATTATATTCATAAAGTAGCAGAAAGTATTCTAAGAACTAAGCCAACACAGGAAGAGAAAAAGAAGATTCTGTTGATAGGGATGAATGCAATTAGGGATACAGAGAATAGGCAACAGGGGGCTGGAATTTACTGGAGGAATCTGGCAAATGAACCAAGGTATTGGGAAAAATAATTAGAGAGGAAAATGTAATAGAATAGGAAGAAGCCATGAAAAACATTTGGACTACAGGGTAGAGACTGCCTCGCCTATCAGGGACTGATATCAGAGTATAGGCAAAGACAAATGGATAAGAGAATCCAAAGTGAAAGACCTGCAATGATTGAGTTTTTAGTTGAATCTAGAACAGAAGTTGCTGTTAAAAAGGTATAATTAGTGGGCATATAAAATATTGCACAACAACTATAGGAATCAGAGGAGGTCAGAAAAGATAGGGAAGTGAGATTAGATAAGCAATTCACAAAGAAACAATGGCAGAACATCTTTATGTACCCAAAATAATATGCAACAAAGTCTAAAAGATTTAGGATTTTTGCTTGGAAGTGTTTGCATAAGTATTTTTATACCCCATACAGACTCCAAAATATTTTTTCCTCACATATCTGGCAAATGTTAGAGGAGTGATGGGGAAGAAAAATGTAGCTGACAGCATATGTTTTCGGAGTATAATGAGTTGGCAGATGTTAACATTTCCCTTCAGAGTACTTTGTCAGGAATACTGGGCAAGTAAATGAGTGTAACTAGGGAAATTATTTTTTGAGCTGGGATACAGGATCTGAATTGCCTAGACTTAATAAGGCCTTCTTAAGTTTAATTCTGGTTGCTGCCAAAAAACAATTACTAGAAAATGGAATTCAAAGTCAAAACCAACTGTACTTGAAGTAGTGAATATTGTAACAGAGATTAATGGACATGAAGTGGGATATTTGGAAAAGGGCATGAGGAAATTGCATAGAAAAAAGAAAATTGTGGGAACAGTGCATGCAGAAACATGTTTTTGTGGAGGAATGCAGTTTAAGAGAAGGCAGAAATTGAATAATTTATGTAATGTTGGCTTGATTATGTGGTATAGAAGAATATATGTGATGTATAATGTTTGTAAATGTGAACTTATTAATATTGTTTCTTTACTTTTATATCAGTGTAAGTTTGCCTATGTCACAATTCAGCAAAAGTGTTTAAAAAAGAATGTAAGCTGCCCCATACAAAGATGATATCATAGTCTTCCCAGGTCTTATCACCAGCTGCTGTTGTTTTGAAGTATAGATGCATATATCCAAGGGTGTGTGTGTGTGTGTGTGTGTGTGTGTGTGTGTGTGTGTGTGTGTGTGTGTGTGTGTGTGTGTGAGAGACTACTTTTATTTTGCTTCAGATGAAAGGAGAAAAGACAAAAGTAGGGACAATAGAGGCAGGGGATGTGGGAAGTGTGGGAGGGGGTAATATACAAGTCAGTGTTACACAATGTAGGAACAACCAGGCAATAAGGAAAGGTTAATATCCAATGAATGATGGGAGGAGAACATACTGTAAATGGCACAACACCCTTGCTTCCTTAAAGACTAACCTTGATGATTGGGTCAGCATCCATAAATTCATCACAAGCCTGACTTACTTTACCTCCTAAAAGTGGAAGGTATATTATGAGGGTAGATATCAACAGTTTGCAAGTGGTCTCACAACTTACTTGTCTTGTAATTACTATGCTCTTATTTTTCTGACAAATAAATTATTTTTGTTAAACTTGAACTATAACAGATAAAGTAGTAAGACGAAATGGGGGAAGGGGTAAGGAATAGGAGCGAGAAGCATTCAAAGTAAGGCACATTAAGCAACTGTAGCAAAGTTTCATTGAAATATGTTCAAGTAAGATTCACTCTACAGTTTAAATAATGTAACAATTATTTACAAGGGGTATCTAAAAACAAGTTTATATAATTTGCAAACATTACACTTCCAATTCTTTCTTGTTAATAGCTGCTGTCTGTCCTCTCAAATTCTTACTTCAAGTATCACAAAGACCCAAACTCAGGGACAAATTTTAAATATTGCTGTTTTGCACTCACAAATAAAATATGAAATTAAATTAACAGAAAAATCTGTTTAGTAAAGTTTTAGCTTTGTATTGTTCATATGTTTCCTGCAAGGTGGTAGCCAGTGCAGTCATAACATTCTGGAAAGTCTACTTTTCTCTGAGGATAAAAAGTACAGGTAAAACTAATGAATGACTCACTGAGAGCTGTTGTGAGTACAGCTGCAATTTGAGATGTAATTTCACTAAGACCACTGAAACTTGCTCTAGGCACACCTCCCCCAACCCATGTAGCCAAAGCTGGGACATGCTCAGAAAGCCAGCCTAAAAATGTAAACAATGACCAGAATCAAAACAAAAAATCTCAGGGACTGTCCCTTTAAGCTGAAATGATAAAGTGTACTTACTTATATGTGGGGAATTGGAAAGTAACTGGGAGCTTGCTAGGAACTTGAGATGAAGAATACTGGAAAATAAATTGCTCACCAATTACAGCATTCCAAAAACAGTCCATATAATTAACTTGTAAACAAATGTTTCATGACTAATATATTAAGGCAGACTTTTTTAGATTAATTAATGAATTTATTTTATTTAGATAACTTGAAAGGCCCATCTGGAAGCTGATTTTTTTTTTGGAACAGGCTCCATACAACTTATTTTGTATACAACACACATTCACATGGCAAATAGAAGTCTGTTTATAAAAGTACCTAAAAGCCTTTCTAATTTAACAGGAAGGTGAAAAACAAAGTGGCATAATACATAAAGTGCTAACAAAAATGGTGTGTGTTAGCTGATAGATTAACTATGCAAGATGACTGATTGTCAACTACCAATGAGGGATTAAGCTGCTAAAATGTAAATTGATTGGGATTATACTAAAATATACTAGGAAATAATCTAGGTCAGTAAGGAAGAAAAGCATGAAACAGAGATTTAGCATTTAAAACATTGTAGAAATGTAGTAAGGTTTACTCACTGGTTTAGTTAGCTGGCAGTTATAACATAATCAGCCATGAAGAGAAAATGCAGTATAAAATATGGAACAGCCATACAAAGCAGTAGGGAATTTATACAGTGTGGGTCTAGTTAGCAACATAAATGTTAATCACTTAGTCCATCACCAGAGGTGTTACTATATCAAGAAAATGACAAATGTTTGTGTTACTGTAGTACAAAGCAAGTTCAAAACTGTTGTAACAAGCATATCTCTCAACTTAAATGATTTAGGTTTAGTGTTAATTTTGTCTTCAGATTTGACCTTTTTCTCCTAGATGTGCTGACTTTGTTTACAAAGCTAGACCTGTTAAGTGCATGGACAGCATTAAATGATTGAACTAAGTCAATGTAAAGACTCACTATCACTGATTAAATTTGGTCTACTATTTCCATACCTTCAGTTTTGAAAACTAAGAAAATGCTCCTGTTTCTGACTTTCTATGATTTTTACACTCACAGATTGAATGGTATACTTACAAGTACCTAAGACAATTGTATGCCATTTTTGCATAAGTTAGACGGTTCAAACTTACAGAAAAAAATGCAACTAACCAGGTGCTACTCAAATGTATGATCTATGTTAAGGACCTAGGATATGATTAATGAGTTATTCTGAGAATGAGAACTGCATTTAAGTTGAGCAGTGTGTATTTAAGAGGCAGAGGCAGGTGACATCCTGCAGATCCTGACACTGATGTGTACCAGGATATGTGTCGATGTAGCTCCCACTGTATTTCATTGTAGAAGTAATAGACTGTAGTTTTCCATTACACCACAAGGTGGAGCTCCTTTTCAGGGATATAAAAGACAATTTCGATAGTGAAAAAGAGGATTGAGAGACTAGCTGAAGGAGGGAAGACTGAAACTGGTAGCTGAAGGGAAAAGAGGCCTTGGAGCATGACTGGATTTTCTTTCTAGTGCTTTGGGACAAGGGAGTGAAGTAGCAGATTGTGTCTGTTTGCTGCTGAAATCCTGGATGATGGTATTTTGTGGAATCAGGAGATAAGTCTGAAACCAGTGGTTTCATGCCTGCATATGATTCAGCAAGAAAAGAGTTTCTTTGGTTCTAGTACAGAGAAGCCAAAGATGATTACCAGAGTTCTGGCAGGTGATATTTCTTCTTTTCTCATCAGAGGAACCATGGTGCCTGGTCACTAGGATAATCTCGACAGAGTGGTGAGAGGCTCTGTAAATCTTTTACATTTTTATAAGATTGTGGATTTTCCCCCCTAAATGCTTTGTGGATTACAAATAACTGAGATCCATATGAGCTCCAACTTGGGCCCCATCATGCCAGCAGCAAGACTGTAAGTAGTCAGTGGCCATTGAACAGGGTGTAATTGAGTGTTTTATAGTTGGGCTGTTTAAAATTGATCAAGGGGGTTGAGGGTGTTAGTATTGCTCAATGACATTGCATTTAAAAAAAAAAAACAAAAAAAAACCAAAAAAGGAGTTTTTTGGGTTTTTTTTGGAAAATACCTAAAAAGGGTGGAACCCCAATCCCACAAAAAAAATTTTAACCCCCGAATCAAAAAAACAGGGGACTTTCCTTTAAAGTCCAAAAATTAAAAAGGGAAAATAAAGCAAAAAAAAGAAAACCCCCACCATTTAGACCTATTGTTGCAGGTCAAGGGTGGGTAACAGAACCCTATCTATTTATCTAGAGAGTGTACTTAGACCGTTAGTTAATGGTAATAAGAAGATCCTGAAAGATAGTAAGCAATTTCTTTTAGACCTATATTCTCAAACTCACTCATTGGATACGAACCAACATTTTTCTTTGTGACACTTGATGTGGTTAGCTTATTCACAGTGATCCCCAATGACGTAGGAATAAGACTGATCACTGAATATTTGAAAGCACATTCAGACTTCACTGATAGAAAGATTGACCTTGTGACCCTGCTATTAGAGACTATATTAACTAATAATGTCTTTGCATTTGAAGAAGTCATTTACTTACAGAAGGATGGCGTGGCTATGGGCACATCATGTGCAAATAGCTACGCCAACCTAGTCATGGCCAGATGGGAAGATACTTTTCTCTTCAATAATCTATCATTTATAGAACATGCTGCAATGTACTGTCGTTTGTGGACCTCTTTTTATATGGCTTGGAGATGAACCCTCCCTATTAAACTTTGTTTCTTACTTGGACAATACCACGGACTTCTTAAAATTTACTGCCAACTTCTCAGTTAGCAATCTTCCATTTTTGGACGTGGAAGTATTTAGAATGACCAATGGTATGATCAACACAACTATTTATAGAAAAGATTGCCAAAGAAACAATATATTACATAGACAAAGTATGCATCCCGCCATGTATTTCAAAACGTCCTTAAAGGACAATTTATGAGGGTATCTAGATTGAATCCACAACAAGAAACTTATGTTTCAGGAATAGAGGACATGAAGGAGAGATTTCTGGAGAGAGGTTACAAAGAAAAGAAATATTAGACACTATTAACACAGTGGAGACCTTAAGAACAAGTACTGCGAAACCATATTTTATGGCACATGAAGCAATGACCACTAGCTCAGGTTCCCCTAGGAATGAAGTTAGAGCTAACCTTACTTTTAGTAAAATGAGCCTGCAAGTGAAAAGCATTATGAAGAAACACTGGGGTATTTTGAATTCAGATATAGAAGTTAGTGAGATTGCTGGCCCCACACCTCGTATAGCTTATAAAACCTTCCCAATCTGAAGAGTATCCTATGTAGACCAAGACATCCACTAGTTAACAGGTTGACAGTGAATAGAAACACAGTACCCTGTGGTCATTGCAATCAATGTATTTATATTAATAAAGAAACTAGTTTTGAGCACCCTACTACAGGACGCATTTACAATTTTAACACTAACACCAACTGTGAAAGTAAAAATGTCATATATATGGCTAAATGTTTAGGATGTAATAGTTACTACATAGGAAAACAAATAGATCATTTAAGGAGAGGATTAGGGAACACACGTACCACCTTAGAGTAGGTACAGAAACCAATGCATTGGCTAGACATAAAAGTTCAACTGGTACCAGTCATTCCTTTAAGTTCTGTGCCATTCAATGTGTGTATGAAGGATTCAGAGGTGGTGATCTAATTAACAGAACTTTAGAACAAGAAACAAGATGGATCATAAGATTAAGGTCCGATAAACCACCAGGCCTTAACGATAAAATCCAAATAAAGCCATTTTTGAAAAGTAGAAGATTACGAGGTAAAGAGATCTCCCACTAACTGTTCTAAATTCCACATTAGTTAGGTACATTTTCCTCACAACATTATGACCATGGTGTAGATGACCCATCTATATACTCAGACATATTGTAGGCATTTCATACACTTTCAACATTTGTCATAAGAAATGAATCTTTGCACACATATATTTAGTATTGAAAAGTACTGTTTATAAAAACTAATGTAAGACACCTCAGGATGCCATTCGGGATTAACAGATTATATGTGCCAAAATACTTCCCATTTTCCCCTTTCCCCCTCATGTATTCCTTCCTATATTTTCCGCTTCACCACATAAGAGTTTTAACATTTCACAATGTCTATATTTTAAACTTGGGTATCAAGGATGTAACAATTATAAAGTGCAATTAATGGTTGCTTAAGTCAGTGTGCTTATTTCCACCATTGTGGATCTGTACGAGAGTCAAGTTAATTATTAAGATATTGCTCTGTTTCCATATAGACCTTTTGTAGCTTCGTTTATTGTTGTAGCATTCTTCCACCTACATTTCTTTAAGTTACGTTCACATCCTGAAATGTCAAATGTCCCTGTTTAATAACGGAGATTGAAGAGACTAAGGCATGAACTAATGGACAGCTATTGAAAAGCTCGTCATGTACTTATGCCTGTTGTAAGCCTAATCGGCTTTTTAAATAGACACAATGTTTATTTTATGAACGCTTATGGTACGTAAGTACGCACAGTAGCGTTCTTTGTTTTGCATTCAAGAATTAACCAGGCACATACGCGCAAGGAATACTTTGTTGTGCTGTGAATTTTAAAAGCGTTTCAGAGTCTACAGAAAATAAGTAATTTTGAAAAACTGTTTTTAACTTTTGATTTATACGAGAATAGCCTAACTAATGTGATACAAGTTTTAACCACCTGTAATTGTTGACTGTTTTATGAGTCTACTCTGGATAATATGAACTTCCAGTAAAACACGGAAATATCTAATGTCACACTTTGTAAATATGTGCATTACAAGCAGTTTGGGTTATACTAACCAAGTCTGAAATGGCTTTTTTGATATATACTGCCTGAAAGTTCAGTACGAGATGTTTCTAAAGCACCATGAGATGATAAGTAAATATGACAAGGCTCTGAGATATACTCAATTGTTTAATATAATATAATGTATGCTTGGGCACCAATGCATTTTTTTATGTATGTTTTTTTATGTATGTTTTTTATGTATGTTTATTTTGAACTATTCAGTTCTTACTTTTAATATACCAGTATTTTTCTTAGCTGAACAAGGTAACATTCATGGAACTGAGTTTAATGGGTTACTGTATTTTTAAATGAAGGAAACATGTGATTATAGAGATCCTATCACAAGCTTTTGTTGGTTTTAAAAGTGATGTTCAAAGTTTTAGTTTGTGTAAAGAGTCTGAAGAAGCCTTTGGCGAAAGCGCTTACTCGTTTGGAATAAACAATTTGCTAACTTACATGGATTTATTTGTTTGAATTTCTACTTTCATTTTATTGCTCATTGGAAAGTCACGCATCTTTTTGGACTGAGAAAAATAAAAGGGAAGCAGAATATAAGAAAAATGTTGCTGTTGTTGGTGGGTCTTGAAGCAGAGAAAGCATTTAAAAGAGTAAGTTGGGGTTTTATGAGTTTGGCAATGGAAGCATTTGCATTCCTTGATGCAATAATAATGTTAATTAAGAGGATATATGAGGTATCAGAGGCAAAAATCAAAGTGGTAGGGCTCCTCTCAGAAATGTTGTTCTGAACACAGAATTCGGCTGGAGTGTCCTCTTTCCCCTTATTTGCATTATATTTAGAACCATTGGAAAAGAAAATAAAGGACTCGGAAATTTAAGGATATAGTTTGTATAGTATTCAAAAACAGTTGGTTTTATTTTCAGGTGATATTAGTTTGTACCTGATAAAACCAGAAAAGGACATTTCAGTGCTGTGGAACAATCTGAGACACTTCCGAATTGTTTCAACATATAAAATTAATGAAGATAAAAAAAAGGCTATAGCAGTAAATTATGTACCCGCACATGAATTGGTTCAGCAATACCCTTATTTATGGGAACATGATAAAATTAAGAATTTGGGAGTATGGATTTAAAAAAGATTCTGTTATGGCAGCTACAGATATGTGGGAAGAGACCAAATGAAAGAGAATATAAAAACTAAGAAACTGGAAGCTCTTCCCCATGGATATGGATAGCAAGATATGAGCAGTAAAAATTTTTTAGTTCTTTTAGTTTTATACATAGGCCAGGCAAATATACCAGAGGAGAAATTGTAGATAGTAATTAATCAAGAGTTGAAGGATTTTTTTCATGGAGGGAAAGACGGCAAGAGCCAATGGGATAAGTTGGTCCTTCCAACAGAATAAGGTGGTTTAGGATTACTGACTTGAAGGGATATTTTAGAGCTATACAGTTAAGGCTCTTACACATAAAATAATCTGAAAGTCACAATACAAAGCCGAAACGGATGATGATGAAGCAGGGGAAAAAAATCCAGAAATAAGGAGAGAGTGAAATTTTGAATGCAAATCCTTAAAGAGAATAACAGTCATACAAAATATTATATTCATAAAGTAGCAGAAAGTATTCTAAGAACTAAGCCAACACAGGAAGAGAAAAAGGAGATTCTGTTGATAGGGATGAATGCAATTAGGGATACAGAGAATAGGCAACACGGGGCTGGAATTTACTGGAGGAATCTGGCAAATGAACCAAGGTATTGGGAAAAATAATTAGAGAGGAAAATGTAATAGAATAGGAAGAAGCCATGAAAAACATTTGGACTACAGGGTAGAGACTGCCTCGCCTATCAGGGACTGATATCAGAGTATAGGCAAAGACAAATGGATAAGAGAATCCAAAGTGAAAGACCTGCAGTGATTGAGTTTTTAGTTGAATCTAGAACAGAAGTTGCTGTTAAAAAGGTATAATTAGTGGGTATATAAAATATTGCACAACAACTATAGGAATCAGAGGAGGTCAGAAAAGATAGGGAAGTGAGATTAGATAAGCAATTCACAAAGAAACAATGGTAGAACATCTTTATGTACCCAAAATAATATGCAACAAAGTCTAAAAGATTTAGGATTTTTGCTTGGAAGTGTTTGCATAAGTATTTTTATACCCCATACAGACTCCAAAATATTTTTTCCTCACATATCTGGCAAATGTTAGAGGAGTGATGGGGAAGAAAAATGTAGCTGACAGCATATGTTTTCGGAGTATAATGAGTTGGCAGATGTTAACATTTCCCTTCAGAGTACTTTGTCAAGAATACTGGGCAAGTAAATGAGTGTAACTAGGGAAATTATTTTTTGAGCTGGGATACAGGATCTGAATTGCCTAGACTTAATAAGGCCTTCTTAAGTTTAATTCTGGTTGCTGCCAAAAAACAATTACTAGAAAATGGAATTCAAAGTCAAAACCAACTGTACTTGAAGTAGTGAATATTGTAACAGAGATTAATGGACATGAAGTGGGATATTTGGAAAAGGGCATGAGGAAATTGCATAGAAAAAAGAAAATTGTGGGAACAGTGCATGCAGAAACATGTTTTTGTGGAGGAATGCAGTTTAAGAGAAGGCAGAAATTGAATAATTTATGTAATGTTGGCTTGATTATGTGGTATAGAAGAATATATGTGATGTATAATGTTTGTAAATGTGAACTTATTAATATTGTTTCTTTACTTTTATATCAGTGTAAGTTTGCCTATGTCACAATTCAGCAAAAGTGTTTAAAAAAGAATGTAAGCTGCCCCATACAAAGATGATATCATAGTCTTCCCAGGTCTTATCACCAGCTGCTGTTGTTTTGAAGTATAGATGCATATATCCAAGGGTGTGTGTGTGTGTGTGTGTGTGTGTGTGTGTGTGTGTGTGTGTGTGTGTGTGTGTGTGTGTGAGAGACTACTTTTATTTTGCTTCAGATGAAAGGAGAAAAGACAAAAGTAGGGACAATAGAGGCAGGGGATGTGGGAAGTGTGGGAGGGGGTAATATACAAGTCAGTGTTACACAATGTAGGAACAACCAGGCAATAAGGAAAGGTTAATATCCAATGAATGATGGGAGGAGAACATACTGTAAATGGCACAACACCCTTGCTTCCTTAAAGACTAACCTTGATGATTGGGTCAGCATCCATAAATTCATCACAAGCCTGACTTACTTTACCTCCTAAAAGTGGAAGGTATATTATGAGGGTAGATATCAACAGTTTGCAAGTGGTCTCACAACTTACTTGTCTTGTAATTACTATGCTCTTATTTTTCTGACAAATAAATTATTTTTTTGTTAAACTTGAACTATAACAGATAAAGTAGTAAGACGAAATGGGGGAAGGGGTAAGGAATAGGAGCGAGAAGCATTCAAAGTAAGGCACATTAAGCAACTGTAGCAAAGTTTCATTGAAATATGTTCAAGTAAGATTCACTCTACAGTTTAAATAATGTAACAATTATTTACAAGGGGTATCTAAAAACAAGTTTATATAATTTGCAAACATTACACTTCCAATTCTTTCTTGTTAATAGCTGCTGTCTGTCCTCTCAAATTCTTACTTCAAGTATCACAAAGACCCAAACTCAGGGACAAATTTTAAATATTGCTGTTTTGTACTCACAAATAAAATATGAAATTAAATGAACAGAAAACTCTGTTTAGTAACGTTTTAGCTTTGTATTGTTCATATGTTTCCTGCAAGGTGGTAGCCAGTGCAGTCATAACATTCTGGAAAGTCTACTTTTCTCTGAGGATAAAAAGTACAGGTAAAACTAATGAATGACTCACTGAGAGCTGTTGTGAGTACAGCTGCAATTTGAGATGTAATTTCACTAAGACCATTGAAACTTGCTCTAGGCACACCTCCCCCAACCCATGTAGCCAAAGCTGGGACATGCTCAGAAAGCCAGCCTAAAAATGTAAACAATGACCAGAATCAAAACAAAAAATCTCAGGGACTGTCCCTTTAAGCTGAAATGATAAAGTGTACTTACTTATATGTGGGGAATTGGAAAGTAACTGGGAGCTTGCTAGGAACTTGAGATGAAGAATACTGGAAAAGAAATTGCTCACCAATTACAGCATTCCAAAAACAGTCCATATAATTAACTTGTAAACAAATGTTTCATGACTAATATATTAAGGCAGACTTTTTTAGATTAATTAATGAATTTATTTTATTTAGATAACTTGAAAGGCCCATCTGGAAGCTGATTTTTTTTTGGAACAGGCTCCATACAACTTATTTTGTATACAACACACATTCACATGGCAAATAGAAGTCTGTTTATAAAAGTACCCAAAAGCCTTTCTAATTTAACAGGAAGGTGAAAAACAAAGTGGCATAATACATAAAGTGCTAACAAAAATGGTGTGTGTTAGCTGATAAATTAACTATGCAAGATGACTGATTGTCAACTACCAATGAGGGATTAAGCTGCTAAAATGTAAATTGATTGGGATTATACTAAAATATACTAGGAAATAATCTAGGTCAGTAAGGAAGAAAAGCATGAAACAGAGATTTAGCATTTAAAACATTGTAGAAATGTAGTAAGGTTTACTCACTGGTTTAGTTAGCTGGCAGTTATAACACATAATCAGCCATGAAGAGAAAATGCAGTATAAAATATGGAACAGCCATACAAAGCAGTAGGGAATTTATACAGTGTGGGTCTAGTTAGCAACATAAATGTTAATCACTTAGTCCATCACCAGAGGTGTTACTATATCAAGAAAATGACAAATGTTTGTGTTACTGTAGTACAAAGCAAGTTCAAAACTGTTGTAACAAGCATATCTCTCAACTTAAATGATTTAGGTTTAGTGTTAATTTTGTCTTCAGATTTGACCTTTTTCTCCTAGATGTGCTGACTTTGTTTACAAAGCTAGACCTGTTAAGTGCATGGACAGCATTAAATGATTGAACTAAGTCAATGTAAAGACTCACTATCACTGATTAAATTTGGTCTACTATTTCCATACCTTCAATTTTGAAAACTAAGAAAATGCTCCTGTTTCTGACTTTCTATGATTTTTACACTCACAGATTGAATGGTATACTTACAAGTACCTAAGACAATTGTATGCCATTTTTGCATAAGTTAGACGGTTCAAACTTACAGAAAAAAATGCAACTAACCAGGTGCTGCTCAAATGTATGATCTATGTTAAGGACCTAGGATATGATTAATGAGTTATTCTGAGAATGAGAACAGCATTTAAGTTGAGCAGTGTGTATTTAAGAGGCAGAGGCAGGTGACATCCTGCAGATCCTGACACTGATGTGTGCCAGGATATGTGTCGATGTAGCTCCCACTGTATTTCATTGTAGAAGTAATAGACTGTAGTTTTCCATTACACCACAAGGTGGAGCTCCTTTTCAGGGATATAAAAGACAATTTCGATAGTGAAAGAGAGGATTGAGAGACTAGCTGAAGGAGGGAAGACTGAAACTGGTAGCTGAAGGGAAAAGAGGCCTTGGAGCATGACTGGATTTTCTTTCTAGTGCTTTGGGACAAGGGAGTGAAGTAGCAGATTGTGTCTGTTTGCTGCTGAAATCCTGGATGATGGTATTTTGTGGAATCAGGAGATAAGTCTGAAACCAGTGGTTTCATGCCTGCATATGATTCAGCAAGAAAAAGAGTTTCTTTGGTTCTAGTACAGAGAAGCCAAAGATGATTACCAGAGTTCTGGCAGGTGATATTTCTTCTTTTCTCATCAGAGGAACCATGGTGCCTGGTCACTAGGATAATCTCGACAGAGTGGTGAGAGGCTCTGTAAATCTTTTACATTTTTATAAGATTGTGGATTTTCCCCCCTAAATGCTTTGTGGATTACAAATAACTGAGATCCATATGAGCTCCAACTTGGGCCCCATCATGCCGGCAGCAAGACTGTAAGTAGTCAGTGGCCATTGAACAGGGTGTAATTGAGTGTTTTATAGTTGGGCTGTTTAAAATTGATCAAGGGGGTTGAGGGTGTTAGTACTGCTCAATGACATTGCATTTTATCATATCTGTATTGTTGTATTATAACTCTTTTATTGTTTAATGACATTGCATTTTGCTCATTCTAGGACTGCTACCTTCAAGAATTTTGCTGCTCAATGAAATTGCATTTTCTCATATCTGTATTGTTGTATTATAACTCTTTTATTGTTTAATGACATTGCATTTTGCTCATTCTAGGACTGCTACCCTCAAGAATTTTGCTGCTCAATGAAATTGCATTTTCTCATATCTGTATTGTTGTATTATAACTCTTTTATTGCTTAATGACATTGCATTTTTCCGTGTTTATATTGCTGCATTATAAAGCTTTACTGCTCATTGACTTTGCCTTCTTTGTGCATGTTTGAATGTCAAGACCTTTTTCTGTTGAGTTCTGGGGAAGAGGGTGAATGTATGTTTTCATTGCATGCATATCTCATCTTGCCTTATTGCTAACTGGTGCACTGTTGAAATAATTTGCTTGTAGTTGTGCTATTGCCTTTTAAACTAGATATGTCACCTAGAATAAAATCGGTCAATCTTGCCACCTTGGTGTGTTGGGCCTATAGGGGTGTTACCAGAGTCAGGTAGGAAGGAACCCATATCTACTTCAGCTACACCTGTGGGTGCGCTACATTTGGGGGCTCATCTGGGATCACCTGTACTGCCTTGGACTCCACCCTATTCCCTTGTATGTGTGGAAAGCAAATCCAGCAGAAACATGAACCCAGAAGTAGCCGCTAAGTGCTGCAAACAGCACAATGCTCAGTCAGAGCATTGCTTAGTTCTGGTGTTGCCAGGGGTCACATGGACTGATATGCAAATACATCAAGTCACAGGATCCTTACCAGTTGTAGGGCATGGATTTTTATTAGACAGCACTGTGTACACTACTGAGCAGAGCACATCGGTCTTATTAGAATGGAAAAGTCCTTTAGTGTTTGAGCACATACCTTCGAGTGTACAAATTTCAGGTGAGAGGGCAGTCTGTATGATAATCCCTGAGAAGTTCACTACCTCAGCAACAGAGAAAATACCTGTGGAAGCTATCCAAGTAGGACAGAATTGTACACCAGAACTGTAGCTTCACTGCCCATAAATACTATAGGGCCTGAAGTTTTGAATGCTTTGGGAAGTATTGCAGAAAAATGCTTAAAGCTTACACAGCCATTCACTGGGTTTGGCTACCGCAAATTGTTTTCTTTTTTGGCAAACAACCCACACCTCAGGGAGAGGAAGATTTTGAATCCTGGATGGATCAGGCTTCACATGCCCTAGAGGAGTGGGATATCCCAGAATCTCAGAAGAAGCAGCGGATAGCTGAAAGTCTAAAGGGATTAGCTGCGGATACCATATGCAACCTAAGGATGGGTAAGCAAGACTGCATGCCCAAGGACTATTTAGGAGTACTGCAGGATGTATTTGGAAGGACCGAGAGGGCTGCTGACCTACTGTATCAGTTTGAACATACATACCAAGAAGTTAGTGAGAAACTATCTGATTACGTTAAGCAATTAGATAAAATGCTCCACCAGATCATCCTAAAGAAGGGGGAGGATCCGAAAGTAGCTGACCAAGTACGGATCGGACAAATTTTACAGGGAGCTCAAGCTATGGACCCCATTGTGTGGAAAATGAGTATGAGAAATAGGGAAGAGACTCTAACTTATTCTCAGTTGGTTAAAGAGGCGAGGGGAGAGGAAGCCCTGCTGGAAGCCAAAGCTCAGTGTTCAACAGCAACTAAAACAGTGAGTGAACACCAGCAGGAGCCTATAGCCATGCTCACTAGTCAAACATGAGTCATGGCCCAGAGTGTCTGCAATGTAGAAGTTTCACAGTTGCAGATGCAGGTGTCTTCCCTGACCAACGCCATAGCTCAAGTCACCAAGACAGTTGCAGAATTGCAGAAAGCTGTGGTGACTTTAGCTGAAGGGAGGAATACATCAGCTAGAACCCCCACGAAAGGACTCAGGGAAGAACTGAATCAGCAATAGTTCAGAGTTCCTACTGGATTTTGTTTTTGCTGTGAGGATGCAGGGCATATAAAGTGACAGTGTTCTAATGCAGAGAACTTTAAAAAAGTAAACAAACTATTACTGGCTAGTGGAATGCAGGGAAACTTCAAAGGGCCTCAGTGAAGGATCCAGCTGAGTGTCCAGTTACAAAGAGCTCCATAAAATCTAACATTAAGAGATAACATCCTGAATCTCCTTTCCACACAAACCCTTGTAATAGGGGAGTGAAACTACCTACTATGCACACTTATAGCTTATCTGAGGTGAACAACCGAACTGGAAAGCCATCGCAGCCAAAATCTCAGCATCTGAGACCACAAAATATTACTAAGCAAGAGTCTTATCCATTAAAATGGCAAGGTCAACTGGTGGTACCTCAACCACATGCTGACTGCTGTACAGCTGAACAGCACCGGAAACAGAAACTACCCAATGACCTACTGGGACCGTCCCCTGTCATGTCAGTAAAAATAGGAGGAGTGTATAGTAAAGCACTGTTGGACACTGGTGCACAAATCATCATTCTGTACAGAGACTTCTACCATAAATACTTAAAATGTTTGCCACTTGAAAAGTTAGAAGATTTGGAGATCTGAAGTGACACGAAGTTCCCTTATGATGGGTATGTCTCACTCAAGTTAGAATTTTCCACTTCAGTTGTTGGGTCAACAGAAGTTTTTGAAACACACTTGCTGTTGTGTGCCCCAGGCTAAAAGGAAAGGATTCAGAATGTATTTTAGTGGGGACAAATACTGACCTTGTCAGAAGAATGCTAATGCCTCAGTTGACCCAGGAACACCCAACCCTACATCCTCTCCTGAGACCAGTTTTCTGTGCCCTTCAAAGGGAGAAAGATAGTAAGAAAGATGAAATTGGTCATGTGTGGACCCTGTCTGGGAAAGAGCATATAATTCACCCTGGTCAGGTCACCTTCTTGGGAGCCAAAATGAGGATGTGTGGACAGTTGCCTCTCATCTCATGATGGAAACAGATCCAGGAAGTGACTTGCCACTGAGGCTGGAACTAGTCCCAGAAGTTTGGCCTGTGGACAAGTTAAAGCATCCTTATGACACTTTGCCTGTGTGGTTAAAGAATAAAGGAAGTACTCCCATTGTCCTGCATTCACAAGTGCATTTGGGAAATGTTTATGCTGCCACTGCCTTACCTGCTTCTGTCTTGACAAGGAATGAGAGCAGGGCCAATGAATTGAAGCTGGAAGATATTGATATAAGAGGTGGTCTCTTGCCCCTTGCGTGGCTAACCAAAGTTAAAGAGCTACTAATGAAAAAGAAACATTGTTTTTCTACTAGTGAACAAGAAGTCGGCTGTGCAAAAAGTGCAGAACACTGAATGAGAATAAAAGAGGACCAGTCTTTCAGGGAACGTTCCAGTAGAGTAGCTCCAGGAGACCTGGAGGACTTAAGAAAACATTTGGAGGAACTAAAAGCCACAGGGATAATTTGAGAGTCAAGAAGTCCATATGCCTCTCCCATTGTCATTGTCAGGAAAAAGAATGGGTCAATTTGCATGTGTGTTGACTATCATACTCTGAATCAGTGAATCATTCCAGACCAGTACACAACTCCCCAGATTGAAGATGCCCTAAACTGCCGGGTGGGCAGTAAGTAGTTCAGTGTGCTAGACTTAAGGAGTAGATACTATGAAATCCCTATGCACCCAGAAGATAAAGAGAAGACTGCCTTCATCACCCCTTTGGGATTTTTTTAGTTTGATCGCCTACCTCAAGGTTTATCAAATGCACTGGGAACTTTCCAGAGAATCATGGAAAGAACAGTTGGGGACATGCATCTCCTGGAAGTCTTAGTCTACCTGGATAACATAATTGTTTTTGGAAGGCCCCTAGAGGAGCACACAGAAAGACAGATGAAGGTATTGTACAGGATTGAGAAGGAAGGCCTGAAGATGTCATTGGACAAATGCAAGTTCTTCCAACCTTCAGTGACCTGTGTGGGACATGTAGTGACTGCAGATGGAATATCCTCAGATCCCAGCAAAGTTGAAGCGGTGACATCTTGGCCCAGACCCAAAACTATCACAGAGCTGCGATCTTTCCTGGGGTTCTGCAGTTACTATAGAAGGTTTGCGGAAGGATTTTCAAAGATAGCAAGACCCCTCAACCATTTGCTCTGAAATGATGAAAAAGCAGATGAAACAGATGAAGATATCCTTGTAAAAAAACCTAAGGGACTGAGAAGTTCTAAAGAACTGATCGAGAGTCGTTGGGCTCCTGAGTGCGAACAGCCATTTGAACAGCTTAAGTATTGCCTCACACATGCCCCTGTGGTGGAATATGCTGACTCAACAAAGCCATACACTTTACATGTGGATGCTAGTAGGGATGGCTTAGGTGGAGTTCTTTTCCAGAAGTATGACAAGAAGCTGAAACCTGTGGCTTTTATCAGTCGGAGTTTATCCCCCACAGAAAGAAACTACACTGCACACAAGTTGGAATTCCTTGCCTTAAAGTCAGTGGTAGTGGACAAGATGCATGACCTGCAGCCAGGGGACAGAGTTCTTTTGAGAAATTTGGGACTACAAGGAAAGCATAAACTCACTGACTGTTGGGGTTCTGAGATTTACATAATTTGTTCTCAACTACCTAATATCCCTGTCTACCAAGTTTGCCCTGAGGAGAAAGAAGGACCCATTAAAACCTGGCACCACAACAACTTAATGCCTTTCGAAAAATCAGTCAGACTCATGAACCCGAAACCTAGAATAGCTCAGCAGAAGCCTAACTCAAGGCGATCCAGAAGGCTAAGGTGGAGAGGAACTATCCTTTCCAATGTTCAAGAGCCAATGCGTCCTCCTGCTCAAGGAGAGAAGGACAGTGATGATGATTGGGGTTTCAGTGGGCTTTTTTATGAGGACGTTCAAGACTCCATGGGTGGTAATCTCAATGTAAATGCACCGGAATTTGTTCCTTGTCGTTTTGAGCAGCCCAGTCCTAACAATAGTCTAAGTAATGTTTCTGTATCTCTTGCAGAACCTGATACTGATGGAGGCCCTGCTATGCAAACTTCAGAAAATAGTGCTGAGGACAGTCATAGCATTATGGAAATCAAAAATTAAGTTATACAAGAGATCTTAGAAGTAGACAATATGCCTACTGAAGAACTGAACATTGAATGTGATGTGTGACAATCCTTCCGAGCAAGATTCCTTAGCTGTCTCTTCTGAACCAAAACTGCAGAGACTGATTGCACCCCCCCCCACACAGAGCCTTACATATAACAGTTTGGGACATAGTACACAGGAACCTGTGACCACAGCTCATTGGAGACTCTGTGCCCATAATCCCTATGCCCTATACTCCAGTGGTGACACCCCATCCCAAGTTGAGCATAAGGCTGATTACCCTTGGTGGAATGTACCTTTTGAATACAAAAATATTGTTCAGTTCTTGGGGGGACCCAAGATTTTCAAGTGGGGGGGGGAAGTGTAGGTCCCACTGTATTTCATTGTAGACATAATAGACTGTAGTTTTCCATTACACCA
This sequence comes from Protopterus annectens, assembly GCF_019279795.1. NCBI lineage: Eukaryota > Metazoa > Chordata > Ceratodontiformes > Protopteridae > Protopterus > Protopterus annectens. The sequence goes on along the minus strand of NC_056744.1, from coordinate 1,241,769,253 downwards.
CAAGGTGGAGCTCCTTTTCAGGGATATAAAAGACAATTTCGAAAGAGAGGACTGAGAGACTAGCTGAAGGAGGGAAGACTGAAACTGGTAGCTGAAGTGAAAAGAGGCCTTGGAGCATGACTGGATTTTCTTTCTAGTGCTTTGGGACAGGGGAGTGAAGTAGCAGATTGTGTCTGTTTGCTGCTGAAACCCTGGATTATGGTATTTTGTGGAATCAGGAAGTCTGAAACCAGTGGTTCCACACTTGCATATGATTCAGCAAGAAAATGAGTTTCTTTGGGCCTAGTACAGAGAAGCCATAGATGATTACCAGAATTCTGGCAGGTGATTTTTCTACTTTTCTCATTAGAGGAATCACAGTGCCTGGTCACTAGAATAATCTTGACAGAGTGGTGAGAGGCTCTGGCTGTCTTTTTACATTTTTATAAGATTGTGGATCTCCCCCCAAATGCTTTGTGGATTACAAAAACTGGGATCCACATGACCCCCAACTTGGGCCCCATTCTGCTGGCATCAGGACTGTAAGTAGTCACTGGCCAGTGAACAGGGTATAATAGAGTATATTATAGATGGTCTCTTTAAAATTGATCAAGGGGCTTGAGAGTGTTCGCACTGCTCAATGACACTGCATTTTCTCATATCTGTATTGTTGTATTATAACTCTTTTATTGTTTAATGACATTGCATTTTGCTTGTGCTAGCACTGCTGCCTTCAAGAATTTTGCTGCTCAATGAAATTGCATTTTCCCATATCTGTATTGTTGTATTATACCTCTTTTATTACTTAATGACATTGCATTTTTCCCATGTTTATATTGCTGCATTATAAAGCTTTACTGCTCATTGATATTGCTTTATTTGTGCCTGTCTGAATGCCAAGACCTTTTTCTGTTGAGTTCTGGGGAAGAGGGTGAATGTATGTTTTCATTGCATGCATATTTCACCTTGCCTTATTGCTAACTGGTGCACTGTTGAAATAATTTGTTTGTGGTTGTGCTATTTCCTTTTAAACTAGATGCGTCACCTACAATAAAATCTGTCAACCTTGCCACCTTGGTGTGTTGGGCCTATAGGGGTGTCACCAGAGTCAGGTAGGAAGGAACCCATATCTACTTCAGATACACCTGTGGGTGTGCTACACATATATGAACACTGGTCAACTCAGCTATTGATAAAAGTTCTAATGAGGTAACTAAGCAATTTTCAGGCCTCTGCAGTTATGTTCTTAGTTGGAGCATATATGTATGTCTTGCTTAGTGCAGTTATTTCCAAAAACATGGGATGATATGTTCATGTTTTAGCCATTTTACTATTTTCAGTTGCATAACGTGCAAAGTCTGCATTCTGATTGCAGTCTGGGGATTTTAGCATTTCAAGTCGAAAACTTCTAAATGATCAACATGCTATGACATGGCTGTTTTATGTAGGGATATTGCAGATGGATGGACTTCTAGGTAGTTTAGTACAAAACTATATTTGAAATTTAAAAGACCCCCCTCCCTCAATGTATTTAACCTTGTTTTAGAGTTGTTTTTGTCTCCTCTACCTTTTCACAGCTGACCATCAGTTTCCATCAGCTCCTGTCCTCATACACTGGATCTACAGGACCTACCTTAACTTAGCCTGGGCTCAGACTGACCCACATCCAAGGCTGATGAGAAGATTAAAGATGCTGGTGCAGTGTCATACAGCTTGGAAGCATGCCTTAATTCACGCCACCTCATGACAGCCTTGCAAGCTCCACTGTGGCTGCCATTGGGCAGTGTATGCATTCTTCTGTGCATGTGCAATCTCCCAACTAATCAGCATACTGTAGCAATGAGCTAACCAGAGACTTACTGCTGCTGTTGCAGCAAGCTCTGGCAGCCTTCCTTCCTCCAGGATGGGCAGTGTCAACTACTCACTTCCATCCTTCCCCACCTGGTCATTCCATCACCCATGCTGCTGGTTGAATACTGTCCCATGGGGCTGGTATGTTTTTGAGTTGTTTTTGATTCCTACTATCGCCTAGATGCCTAGATGTTGTTTACTGTCCAACACCCTTCAATATCTTGTAGTTTGCTTTTCATTTCCACTTTTTCACTTCCACAGATCATGATGGTCTCATTATTTTTTGCTCAAATTTCACATTTCAGAAAGGAATTTAAATAAGCCTCCATGTCATATGGTAGACAGCACAGGTTTAACAATTGGCCAAGGGCTTCACTTTTACATCCTGAGACTGTGTGCTGTTGAGTTCAGTAAAGTTCCATAAAGATTTCTCCAACAATTGTTTGGAAAATAGGTACACTTTAGCTTTTAATTTTTGTTTTCTATGGTGAACAGATATGCAGCACCTCATAAAAGACTGGTAAATATTCTCATTTGTGGCCAGTCTACCACTGTTTGTATTCACGCAAGAACATTATCAAAATACAGAGGCAGACACATCAGTTACTTGTGCAGAAGGATAAAGCCCTGACTATGACCATGACATTCTGGGGCCCATTAGTGGTCTAGGTACTGGAGGAGCTGACAAAAAAGGAAAGGAAGACAAGGGGGGAGGTGGTCCAATTGCTACAGTTGTTGTCATTCATCAATAAGGGAAGGTGTAATAAGCAGCATATGACTCGGGACATGCACTTGGTACTCCCAAACCAGTGATGGTAGACTTCATGGAGCAGACCTGGAAGTATGCATCGGTGAGGGGAGATATTACAAACTCCTGAAGAGACATAAGTGTACACATCAGTGGCTAAGAGGTGAGGTTTAGTCCAGAAAATACCCTTGAGATCCACCTTATCATGCAGTTATGCAGTATTTTATAGCTGTTCAGTAAGAGATTGAGTAGTTCTCTGTTTTTTGTATAATTATGGTCTAGCCTTTAAATGCTGCTGTCCCTCGTCTGGATGAGAGAAGTCAAATCCAGAGGCTGCTTTGAGAACCAAAATCCCCAATCCCTATAGCAAACCAGTAGTGATGACGAATGACACAAGCAGCCTTCATTCCTGCTTGGCTAATTTTATCTCTGATTATCTATTAGCCAGGGTGGCAACAGCTGCCACTGTCTGGGGTAAGAAGGGTCTCAAGACTAATGAGGAGGGTTGATGGTTATCAGGCAGGAAGCTAAAAATAATGTACAGTTTGCCTTATTAGCTCTTTGATGTAACACATTCATTAACCAGTGAATCATTTCACTTAACTGATTATTATTTAAGCAACACTATAAGACAGGCTGATTTTGAGAAACTATTTCATTACATATTCCATTTTGTATTGTCATATTCCATAACTGTTCTCTTGACACATTATCAAAAGAAAAGTTTTTGGAACATCATGAGCAATGATTCTAGCACTTCCCCTTCATATGTAATACTTTGAGGTTTTACTTTTAACTGCCTTCACCTGCCTGCCTGCCTTTAATACCAAAAACTCAAATCACTCCAAATTATGTTCAATATTTTAAAACCACTTAGTTGCATAACCTTCATTATAATTTCATAATATGTATTATTTAATGTTATCAGCCAACTTTTTTCAGATCTGATTTCCCCTTCTTACAAATTAGTAAAAATAATTCCCTCACTAATTCCCTATTTTAGTTCATTTTTCTTTTCATTCATTTAATACTTTAACAGAATAATCATTCTTTTCAAAGTTCATCTTTTTGCAAAAGTTGTACTCTCTACCACCTAATCCAGGCATAGAGACATCCAATAATATATTATTATTCTCTTTACCCATCTTTGTACCATTCCAATTTCCTTTCTAATGCTTATATCTTTGCAATATATTCTTTTTGTAACATATTATTTTATTACTTTCATTATGTCAGACTGATTTATTACTTTTTCCCATTGTCTTGATCACTTCATTTTATATTGCTCTGTGCAAGATCTCCTTCTGCCTTCCCCTCATTCACAGTTTTCATTTCCATCCTGATGCAAACTCTATTTTTTTCTGCAATTTTCACATCTTCCGCAAGCAAATGCACTCCTCCTTACTCCTCAACTGCCATGGCACCTTCTGGATCAGCCTCCTAGATGATCCTGTCAACTATTTTCATCCACAAGTCTCCCTACAGAAATTCATCTGTCAAACTTCCCAGTTGGAGGTTTGCCACTTGAACATTTTCTGATATACTTTTTTGCTCAGTGTAACTTTTTTTATATAATTTCTCTAAGAATGTGGGCTCTCTTTCTCAATGATCAACTCACCTTCTCCAGCCACCTCAGTACTGGAGATGGCAAAAAAGAGAATGGAAAGTTCCCTCGTGTCCTGGCCAAATTTTCCTCAGTCAGTACTAATAACACCTTGAGTATCTCCCGAAAAGAGGCTGTTAGCCTAGTGAGTCTAATTCAGTCAACAAATGGCAAATAATGAAATAAAAGTATGTCTGGATGTACAGTAATGGAAGAGGACTATCAGTGGTCTAAACCATTTTTGGCAGTATAATCTTGATTTGGTTAGTAGTTTCCTGTGCAAAAGCATAAAAAATGTCAAATGTCTTGATATATTTTAGAAGAAAAATGTATTCTAACATTTCTGTTAATATTGCAAGATTTATAACAATATAAACAGCTACAACAAAAATTCTCCAAAGAGACTATTTGTAAAACAGAATGATATTAAATATTTTGTTTTACTTGAGGCTGTGGTTTGTGCTACAAAATTTCATACTTCAGTAACAAAAGTCATAATATGGACATCTGAAAATCTGACAAACGTTTGAGAGAACTGGTGAGGAGTTACACCTATGACAAGGGGCATGATTACAGACTATAATTTGATCACAACAAGAAAACAAAACCACACAAACAAAACAAAACCACACAGTGTCTCCCCAACAACCAGGAAACTTTACTGAACAAGAAAACAATTCTGAGCACTTTTCTCTTTAAAATGATAAGACTTCTTCATAGAATCAGGATTGTAATAAAGCAGCACACGTTAATAGCAGATCAACCAATCAACCAACCTCAAGAAAAAATGATTACTTGATTAATTAATTAATTAAAAGCACAGCAACAAAATCAAAATCAATGTTAAAAACAACAAAAACAAATTGCAACCTATCCTCCATAGATGTTGAAAGGAGCATGTGAATTATATGAATAATTAATAATGTGCATAAAGCAAACATATATCAAAAAATGTTTGAAATCCAATTCATGTATTAATACTAAAAATGTAAATAGAACCAGTAAAATATTATAAATATCAATGTATAAGTATATAAATATATGTTAAATAAAATATTAAAATATATGTACAGAAATGTATGTGCAAAAAAGTGTATATATGTATATAAAAATGTGTAAATGTAAATAGATGAAATAAATACATACACTGTAAACATGTGAATACTAATGAATCTTAACCAATCCAAAAAAGTTATATTCAGCCAGAGAGGTTAATGTAACAATAAAATAATGAGTGCAATAAAAATTGAATTCAATTTAATAACATAAAATTAGTGACATAAATTGGATAACATAAAATTGATAGTCATACACAGGCTGCTCTCATTTTTAAGATCCTAGAAATTGACACAGTATCATTAATAACAGAGCTTTGTGAGGCATTCAGCCTCATCTGCCATTGTGGTTCCTTAGTATCAAAAACAGCTTCAACATCCATACATAAAGGTGTCACAAGTACTGTAGCTATAACAAAAAAGGTGATTTTTTTAAATTTAAACAAACAAGTGAATGTGTAGCGAATGCATTTGTTGCTATGTTCTTCTTAATATCATACACGTTCACTAATCCTATCTCACAATCTTCTCTTTGTTTCGCTAACATAATAAGAATTACATGTGGAACACATGGCTAAGTAAACAAGATGTGTTGTGTTACATTTCACCTTCCCTGGGCAAGCAATAGTTTTTGTTCAATAAAGTTCCCTGGTGGTCCGAGATACTGGATGGTTTTGTTTCATTTTATTGTATTAGTTGGTTTAATACAATTTTTATTTTTGATATACTATAATTTTATGCCCTAAAAAGTCACAACTAAACACTGAAGATTATTGCCCACTCCCAGTAAAGAATATTACCTATTGTCTGTAGCAAATAGAGCTCTTTAGACCTACACATGTGTGCATTAATCTTAATGTTTAACTGCTGAAAAGTATAGTTGCATAATTACAGACCACGGTTTTCAGTACTAACAAGTTTTGGTTCCCATCTAGTTTACTGACCTAGTTACAAATGCCACTCTCTTCCAGAATAAAGTATTGTGGTGCAAAGCAACCTTAGGGAAATGCCTATGCCAGTGTTTACTACTGCAAGGTATTTATTGTAGAAAGGATTTGCACACCTCCATTCTCTTTGTCATTTCATCACGCGAGATGTACAAATTTCCCATTGGAAAAAATAAAATGAAAAGTGCTTTAAGCACAACAATTTGGGCAGCTGTGTCCTGTAAAAAGAATCAGAAATGGCAAGCGTCCCATAGCCAGCTTTAAACACCAGCAAAGCCTGCAGTCGCTGGGGGACCCCCTTAACCACAGCAAGTTATCTTACTTTGATAAATAGTTACATGTTTGTCAAGCAACAAAAGCTAGTACAATTCTATGTACTTAATAAACCAAGCAGGTAATAATTACTCTTAGGATAAAGAGTCATAAGGATTGGCAACACTTTTTTTGTTTTAAAATTGAAACATATCTGTGGCTATAGTAATAGTGTTTTCTCAAGTAGCAGACTTCAGAATTCAATTAAATGTTTTAACAGTGACATAGTGCCCTTCACTTAGTTAAATCCTGCTGGTGGACATTCTCTTTACTAAAACTAACATCATACTTGGCTTTAGTCATCCATGATATCCGTGACTGGGGGTGGTCCAATTATCCCTGACTACTAGGCAGCCTAACAAAAAAAGCTGCTGCTGCTTGCAGGATAATGAGGAGGAAAAAAATCCTTGATTCTCAGATTATGTGCTTTACTCTAACAGGATTGTGCCAGTAATCACTGAATAAGTGAGGTAAGCATTATACACTGGCAGCCCAGAGTGACCGATCTCTGTACTTACCTGGGATTTTAAGAAGAGCAGATTCTCCAAATCTTCAGGGATGGTTTTCTATCTGAGAAAGTCTCATACATTCCGGCAGGACACCAGATACTATAACTCTCAGTTTATTTGTTGAGGAATTCTGGCAAATGCAACAATAATGGTAGAATAAATTATCAAGATCAGAAACCCTTTTTAAATATTGTTTTAATTCACTTAAACAGTTAATAGAAATACATGTTTTTCTTTAACATTTATTTTTTGGACAATAAGAAGTATGAAACGCTAATGTCTGGCATTATTGACTATTTGCAATCCTGATTGATTTACCATCAAATCATTTTTTTTCAAGGGACAGGGCAAAAATATGAGTCAGAATCAGAGATATTCCGTAATGTCAAGGAGAGTGACAGGTATGCATTACTCCTGACCACTGCTAAACAACAGTCACTGATCTGGTGAAGCAGTACTAGTATTGTACAATGTATTGCTATTTGCTGAAATCAATGCAAAACTAGTATTGCTTTCGCTTATGACTGTGTGTATGTGTGTTTGTGAAGGGAGTTGGGGGCTGCAGTATAGGAACAACAAGATGGCTGTAATTTATTTCACTTTCTATTATAAACATTATTGGCTGTGCCATTATGCTTGTTGGAGGTCGGGTTACAGTGTATAACAAGTTGGCGTAATTTCTTTTACTTGTCAGCACAAATGTAGACCTTGAACATGATAGGTGGCTATCTATGGTGGTTCTGCAGGAAGAGGATGTGTGTGAAAGCAACTGCTCATTGACATAGTGGCATCATGAATAGCATTGCTATTTCACAGTGCTTTTCACTGGTTGACTTCTTAGCTGTGGATTTTTCTCTGTGAAGTCTGCATGTCTTCCGTATCTCTGTGTGTCTTTCCATGAGCTTTGGTTTTCTCCAGCATTTCAAACTAATGCGGTATGTGAATTAGCATTCCTCCAGTTTCCCTAAAGGTGAACATGCAGTGTGTGTGTGTGTGTGTGTGTGTGTGTGTGTGTGTGTGTGTGTGTGTGTGTGTGTGTGTGTGTGTGTGTGTGTGTGTGTGTGTGTGTGTGCCTGTGAGTGTGTTTGTCTATGTGTAAAAAATATCACTGATTTTTATCTGTGCACATACACAATAATGATGGGCACAAACAAAAACTCTTTCAGGTAACAGCAAAAAGTGCAGGTAACAAGTAATTATCTTTCAAAAATAAGGCATAAAATTCATCACATAACATTCAGATAGGTGTCTGGTGGACCCTACACCCTAAACTATATAAATGTATTTTGGCATGAACATTGTGGTGGTCTCTTCCCTCAACTGCCACACCCATTGTAAAATCACTTATAGTCAGAGGTATGTAAAGAAAGTTGCTCTAGCTAGTGTGTGTGTGTGGGGGGGGGGGGCTGAGGATGGTGTGATCACTAATTCTTTAATTTTCCTAACAATCAAACCTCAGAGCTGTGCAGAGGAGGTCATCATAGCTTGTGTTGGGATTGGTGACAGTTTAGTTATTGTTGCTCGTCTAGTCAGGACACAACAGACGTGACTTCATGGGGTGCTGTTCAAACAGCTTTATTGTGTACAAACACATCAGGATTCAGGCTTAATACTTTAACTTAGGTAAACTTATAAACATACTAGCTATTACATTCGTACATGTTCACTCTCTGGCTGCACTCTCAAATATAGCACGTGCTCACTATTTATATATGCACATTCAGTATTTGAAACTCTGCTTAAAGATGCAGCATAAACACTCTGTTCTACATCCTCCATCTTTGAGAAATAACACATGCAATGTTGAAAACGGTAATTGACATGCAATCAATATAAATAATTATTTTTTTTTTCAAAACAGGTTTATTGTTTTAACATACAAGAGAAATATCATAACAATTTTATACAAGTAATTAAAAATAGGTATTATTATAATATTCAACAAAACAACTAAAGTATTTACAAAGACATCCACTACAATCAGATCAATTAATTAAACTAAAATACCGTGCTATTGAAATTAGAATTTTTTTAACAAATTTTGTAAATTATCCCATACAATATAATATGATGTTTTTCTAGTTGTTCTCATTCTAATTGTGCTTATTTCCATATGGCACATTATATTCATAACATTTTTAAATTCATTGAACGAAGGAGGTGTATCTGAAATCCAATTTCTAGTTATTATTTTCCTGGCCACTGCTAGGATAGACCATAACAAGGGAAGCTTAATCTTTTAACACATTGAGGTACAGGTGTGTTGAATAATATAAGAGACTTAGAAATAATGAAATTATCTGTAAAAGAGCCTGCAAAAATTCATTAATTGACTTCCAGTATTCTTTCAACTTCATACAGTCATAAAACATATGAGCCCAGTCAGCATTAATTTCTACATTACATCTCTTACATAGATTATCTTTATTATTTATTTTATTCATCATCAAAGGTGTATAAAAGATCTATGTAAAAATTTCCATGTATAAAGTCTCCAGACAATGGAAGATGTAGTTCTATAAGCAGATTCCAATATATATTGTTTATCTTGTTGAGTTGGTGGGTCCCCATTAATAGAGGTGAAATAATTCCAGTATGAATCTACACTGTAAAAAGTTTCTTGTCTGATAATTTTATGTATATATGAAAGTTTACCTTTATCAGAAACTTTATGCTGTAAATTTAATATCAAGTAATCAATCAGTTTTGGAATAGATTCTTTAACTGTTATAGACATTAGATCTATTCTATCAATGAGATGTTGTCTAAAGATCTGAACCTCTAACCAGCAAGTTTCTCTTAGATCAAATTCTTGTTTTAAGAAATCAAGATTTTTAACTTTATTATCAGATATCAGCTGATACCAGTACTTTAGATCATTATCTATAGCTAAATGAGCTCCTTCAGAAGTAGATGACATAAGCATACCCTGAGTATACATTATAGGGAATACAATAAAATTCCATTCCCTATACTTAGGGTGCATGAATATAAAGTTACGATAACTAATAATAATATTTAATGGGTAACAAACCATATGTTTAGGTGTAATAGGTGAAGTACAAAATTCCTTTAGCAACCACAACATGGAGTTATTTACAATCATATTTTTATGTGTTAAGGAGATTTTCATGAAGTGCATACTAATTAGCTCCCAATAATCTTTCCATTTTGCGATATATGACTGATCAATTAATAAAGTAATAACTTTTATAATAGAAGAGATAATATATAAATTAAAGTCTGGAAAAGAAATAACAACTTGAGACCAGCTATTAGTATGTTTCTTTAATGCAATCCTAGGTCTATTAGGTGCCCATAAGAAATTTAACATTAGTGTATTCAGTTTCTTGATAATTATTTTTGTAGGTGAAAGTATTATTGATTGTATTAAGTATAAAATCTTGGGGAATATTATCATTTTAATAATTGTAAGTCTCTCCTCCATAGTAAAAACATATTATTCCAGGTATTAAAATATTTTGTATATTAAGAAAACAGGTATTATAGTTATTATATATAATAGATTTAATATCTTTAGATAGTATTATACCTAAATAAGTTATCTGACCTGAATTGGGTACATATTTAGTAAAATCAGTAATGAGAATATTTTTTCGTGTATATATAGGTAGTATTTTAGTTTTTCTTCATTGAATATTAAACCAGAAATACTTTTAAAATTCATCATTTTATCAAATAAAGACTGCATAGAAGAATTAGATCCTGCTGATGTAATTAGAACATCATCTGCAAAAAGTTGAATTTTTGATGTTGTATTTTCATCTATTTCAAAACCCTCTATGTCAGTACTTTTTCTAATCAAATTAGCCCAAGGCTCCATTACTAACGTGAATAATAGTGGAGAAAGTGGACATCCTTGCTTTGTACCTTTAAGAATGGGTATTTTTTGTGAAACATATGTTCCTACCTTAATATAAGCCAGCGTTCCTTTGTATAAATGCTCAATTAAATTTACAAATGCATCAGAGAAGTTTGTGCATTTCAGTAAGGTAAACAGATGGTCCCAACTTACTGAATGAAATGCTGAACCTATATCAAGACTAATAAGTGTTAAATCTTTCTTTTTCTATTTGCAAAATTAATTAATGTTAAAGTTCTTCTTATATTATCAAAAGTATTTCTATTTACAATGAAGCCCGTCTGATCTATATCTATAATGCCGGGGATGATTGTCTTCAATCTATCAGCAAAAATACTCATAAACATTTTATAATCAACATTAAGTAATGAGATGGGTCGATATGAAGAACATCTAGTTGGATCTTTATTAGGTTTTAAAATTGGTGAAATAAATGTATATTGCCAAGATGGGGGGGGTTATTAACTCAGTTTGGGCCAAAATAAAAACCTTATGTATTAATGAATATGTAGTTTTAGAAAGGATTTTATATATCTCTGGTATAATACCATCATTACCCGGTGCTTTGTTTGATTTAAGCTTATTTATTTGTGTAATAACTTCTGTATATGAAATACTCTTGTCCAATAGTTTAATCTGTTGTTTATTAAGCTTTTTATTCATGTTTGTGGTTATAAACTCCTTTATTTTATCTTTAGGTTCCATGTTAATGTTGTTATGGTTAATCTTGTGAAAGTGATTTCTAAATTCATCCAGTATTTCTGGTATACTAGAAACATTCCTCTTCTTCCTTAGAGAAAAGATTTCTTTGATATGGTTTTGTTTATTCAATCTTTTTGTTTTATTTTTAAGTCTATGTAAGTATTTGGGGCTTATTGAATAAGACCAAAACTTATATTTCTCTAAAGTTATTTTAACTTTATGAGTTAAAATTTCTTTGTATTTCTCATTTAGTTTGTTTATTTCTTCAATAACTTTCTTGTCCATAATATTTTCTTTATTATTATGTTTATAAGAGTCTAATTTACTTTGAATATCTAACAATTCCTTATCCCAAGATTTCCTTTTATTATTATACCATCTGATACTTTGTCCATATAGATATGATTTTAAGGCATCCCAAACATAGACAATGGAGACTTCAGGAGTATTATTTATGTCTAGAAAATGTTGTACTTCTGAAAGTATATATTCTTTATAGTCTTTTAGCTGAGTTAAGTATGCTGGTATCCTTTTGATCTGAACATTATGAGTATTTTTATCATGAATTCAAAACAATTGAGTTATGATCAGATATAGGACATGAAATGATTTTGGAATTAATTAAATCTGTTACCATCTGGTTAGAAATAAAGACCCTATCTATTTTTGAATAAGTTTTGTATCTGTTAGAAAAAAGGTGTATGGTAATGATTTTGAATCTATCTGATTATTAATATCATTCAAATGATAAGAATTAGCAAAATCATTTAAATGTTTTGCATTAGATGCAATTCTTCTTTTCCTTATAGTGGTAGTATCACTTTCATGTAGTATACAATTAAAATCACCAGCTAAAATAATATCCCCTATAGAGAATGATATGATCTTATCAATATGATGTTTCACTGTATTAATACCAATTCCAGGTATCCAATATACATTAATTAAAGTGTAAGTCTTCCCATTAATTTGTATTGTAACCATACAAAACATTCCTTTGTCATCCTGATAAGACTTAATGGTTTTAGGAATGGGCATACTTTTATTCCATAAAATAGCCACTCCTCTTTTTTTCTGAGTGTGCTCTGAACTAACCAATACTGTATACTTATTAGTGGCTAGTTTATCAATATCTTTTTTCAAGAGATGGGTTTCTTGCAGGAAGACTAGATTGGCCTTGTGTAAATTAATGTATCTTATTAGGCTTGCCCTTTCACACGGATTATTCAATCCATTAATGTTTAAAGAAATTCCTTTTAAAGATGTCATTTGGCATTTTTAAAACTCAAGAATCTTATGATCGAAATAACAAATAACAAGATAAATAATGTTACATCTCCTCTTTTAGGTGTACCTTTAAATATAGCTGTATTTATTAAATCTCTTATGGGATTTTGTATAGGATTCAATTTTGTTTGTAGTGACAATGAGTGTACAAAATATATTGTGGATGTCAAAACTATATACATATAACAATGAACAAGTGAAAATAATGTAAGGATTAAACCTTGCATCCAGCCTGAGTTGAAAACTCCAACTTAGAGTAGTATTTACTACTCAAGTTAACCCCTACCCTAAGCAGCAGTACCTCAGCTACCACCTTATCAATTTAATACTAGTTATATTTAACTGAGGTTAACAGTTTTCAATTCAATTATCTGTCAAGACAAAACTACACATTTGGTAAAACAGCATCATATAAACTAAAATAAACTTTTTTTTTTTTTTTAAAACTGTTTATACTACTATATAGATCTATGTAATATATAACACTTGTATTCAAATAGCATTCAAATAATCTTGATGTTAGAAATCAAGAGGAGAGAAAATTAGGTTCTAACATTCATTTAAATCAAAAACTTTGGCTAATATGATTCAGACATTACATATATTAAGATGCATCTATTTTCTGTCATGTGAATACTATTAACAGCTTCCAAAAAAAATCTTGAATTGTTTGTATATGAGCATTTACTTAAACTCATTATTGTCAATAAAGTAAAATATTGTATTCATAAAAATTATTATAAATCATATTGCATAGTTATGCAAATTCTCAGAAACACTTGCATTATTAAAAAAAAAAAAAAAGCCATCACACACATACACACAGACACACACACACATACATACACACACACATACACACACACACACACATATATATATATATATATATATATATATATATATATATCTGATCTCACTGAGTTGTGTCTTTGTTGAGCACTATCCTACTTGCTGTCCCTAGAATAAATCTGTCTGCTTTATAGAAAATAATGCACAGCAAACACATTTTAGTAACCAGATTTTACAATCATGCTAACCTACTGCTTTAAAATATATCACATGACATTTCATCCAGAATAGAATTATAAAATTGTTTATGCTTGTCAATCAGATGAATTAAATGAATTATAATAAAGTATATGTTTGGAACATAAGTTTTTAACACAGATTATTATGCTGCTGTTAAGTAGATTTTCAAAAACATTTAAATAAATGTCTCATTTTCTATGCCTTCTAAAATAAGACATTTACTTACTACAAGAAACTACATCATTTAAACTCATTATAACTGACATATTTTATGAATAGAGTATTTTTCCTGAATCTGTGGTGTGTCAGTATAACTAGGTCAGAGGTTATACTAACTGCTTTCAGTTTCTCTGTGAGAATTCTGTGTGTTAAAGCTTTTGAAGTAGTTCATGGACACTGTGCATGAGACAGCCCACATCCCAGATGGTCTCCCTTAACATTTTGGTGGGAAACTTATTAAAACTTGTGACAAACATTCATTTTGTCAATAGAGTAAAATATTGTATTCATAGAAATTATTATAAATCATATTGGATAGTTATGCAGATTCTCAGAAACACTTGCATTATTATATAAAAAAAAAGCCATCACACTCACACACACACATACACATACATACACACACACACACACACACACACACACACACACACACACACACACACACACACACACATATATATATATATATATCTGATCTCACTGAGTTGTGTCTTTGTTGAGCACTATCCTACTTGCTGTCCCTAGAATAAATCTGTCTGCTTTATACAAAATAATGCACAGCAAACACATTTTAGTAACCAGATTTTACAATCATGCTAACCTACTGCTTTAAAATATATCACATGACATTTCTTCCAGAATAGAGTTATAAGATTATTTATGCTTGTCAATCAGATGAATTAAATGAGTTATAGTAAAGTATATGTTTGGAACACAAATTTTTAACACAGATTATTATGCTGCTGTTAAGTAAATTTTCAAAACATTTAAATAAATGTTTCATTTTCTATGCCTTCTAAAATAAGACATTTACTTACTACAAGAAACTACATCATTTAGACTCATTATAACTGGCATATTTTATGAATAGAGTATTTTTCCTGAATCTGTGGTGTGTCAGTGTGATAACTATGTCAAAGGTTATACTAACTGCTTTCAGTTTCTCTGTGAGAAATCTGTGAGTTGAAGTTTTGAAGTAGTTCATGGACACTGTGCATGAGACAGCCCACATCTCAGATTGTCTCTCTTAACATTTTGGCGGGAAACTTATTAAAAACTAGTGACAAACATTCATTTAGTAGTGTAAATGTATGTAAACATGACAAAACCTTCACAATGTATTCCACAGACCATTACAGCCTCTTACTTCTTTTCAGAAAGAGAAACAAATTGAATCACAGCTTGCCATTAAATCTTCAGATATTTTGACTGGTTATGAAACAAAACATTATAACTGACATATTTTATGAATAGAGTATTTTCCTGAATCTGTGGTGTGTCAGTGAGATAACTATGTCAAAGGTTATACTAACTGCTTTCAGTTTCTCTGTGAGAATTCTGTGAGCTGAAGCTTCTGAAGTAATTCATGAACACTGTGCATGAGACAGCCCACATCTCAGATTGTCTCTCAACATTTTGGCGGGAAACTTATTAAAAACTAGTGACAAACATTCATTTAGCAGTGTAAATGCATCTAAACATGACAAAACCTTCACAATGTATTCCACAGATCATTACAGCCTCTATGTAAGTGAAATTAAGCCCAAAATTACCAACAAGCAATAAAACTCAACATTCTTCTCCCAACTCAATTTTCATACAAATCCTTTTATTCACTGTGCCCACACAATCAAAAGCATTTCTATATATTAATAAAGAAAAGAAAAAGAGAGTAGAAAATAAAAGGGAGTGAGGCAGAAATAAAAAATGTAAGAGAAAGCTGTAAGAAGTATATACAATGGAATGTTACTTACTGTTTATATTAATAGAGTTAAAAATAAAACATATTATTTACTCTTATTTAGTTCTGATTATTATTAGTTAAAGCATAGCAGATTGTTTACAAACAAGCATAAGCAGTATAATCAAGAAAGTATAATTAGAAATAGCATTTGAAGAACTTATAAAAACTTTTACAAGGAATAAATATGTTATTATTCTATTAATGATATTTTCATTACTGTTCACTTCCTGCCCTCCCCCACCCTTTACCCACTACATAATCTAAATAGAATGTCATTGTTTAAACAAAGAAAATAATAAAAGGAGAAGGAAAAAAAAGGTAAAGATAAAAAAATGTATCAAATTACTAACCTTACTTCTTTTCAGAAAGAGAAACAAATTGAATCACAGCTTGCCATTAAATCTTCAGGTACTTTGACTGGTTATGAAACAAAACATTTCTTTGCACATAGAGAATAACTTTGATTAAATCTTTTCCAAAATATTTGTGGCTTTCTGGAAATGCAGGAACTATATTCAAAAGATTAATAATGAACTAAAATGATGAGAGAGAAAAAAACATATAACAAATCATTTGTTTTTAGTCTCTTCTTCTTCTCTGAAGTCTTCCACGAAGCTTCAGTTGCCAATCTCTTTAATGAAGAACTAGCCCATTCCATTTCTTCTATTTTATCCAAAATCCTTTTTCTTTGACAAACAGTAAAGCAGAGTCTAAATCATCGAAAACCTTAGGACCATCAGGAAGGAAGATTTTAAGCTTGGCAGGAAACAGAAGGTATGTTTTAAACTGTGCTTTTTTAAGCTCCCTTATTAGTGGCAGAAAAACTTTTCTTTTAGCTATTACCATGGAAGAATAGTCATTGTCAAAACGCACAGTTGTCTCATTAATCTTAACAGGAGCTTTAGCCCAAGCAGATTTAAGAACCATCTCTTTATCAAAAGATGATAGAAATCTAACTATAACTGATCTAGGATATTTTTTGTTATTGTTACTATTAGCTATAGATCTATGTGCTCTTTCGATACCAAAAGAGAATGCTTCTGTTAAGTCTAAAGTTTTAGGGAGCCAAGTTGTTAAAAAAGAAGTAATATTGTTACCTTCAATATTTTCTGGCAGTCCAAAAATCCTAATGTTATTGCGCCTAGATCTATTTTCCAGGTCATCCAGCTTTGTTTGTAAATGTGTATTTTGTTTCAGCAGAAACTCAATGTTGATTTCCTCTTCTTGGATTCTATTTTCCATGTCATTCACAGCTTCTTCTATGCCTATCATCTGGATCTTCTGTTGTTGCAGGTCTGTATGTAACAGGTCTATTTGTTTTGTAGTTTTTTCTATGAAGGTGTCTATTTTAGTATCCATTTTATCCATTTTATCAGTAAGTTGCTGGATTATAATTATCAGAGACTGAAGTTCTTTCTTGATGCTGGAGTCTTGAGAATTTGTCTTACTGGAACTCATTTCAGACTGATAAACTGACAGGAAAATTTCCACAGTGATTTCTGACAGGAATATTGTTAAGATTTCCTTTCTTTTTTAGATATAGTTCAAGAACTATATAAAACAAACGTATTTAGAAAGAAAATTACTTCAAAAATTAATTTTTTAAGTAATTAATTCCTGTCAGTGTAATGAAATTGGTGGAGCTGAAGAAATCTGCTGCTATCCTGTGTTCATCCTTGGCCACGCCCCCCAATATAAATAATTATTGATCATGCAATTATACAGAACTAAATACACATATATACAGTTAAGTCCAAGTCGCTGTGTATTTCACAGTAGGTCTGGAAATATGACCAAATCATGTGACATAGAAATTATAATCAGACTTAGCAACTGGGACTGTCTCTGCAGAATGTTCAACTTTCGGGGCATCAGAAATATCATCAGAAATGGAAGTAGAAGTTAAGACATGTTCTGGAACACGAACATTGTTTAGGTTGCTCTGAGATCTAGAATCTGTATCACAGGAACAATGCTGCGATATTGATTCTGATACAGGAAACGATGTCTGCAATTTCTCCTGTACTCCACACCCTCAGATTCTATGAAGTAGGATCTCAGCTCGGTACATATATCTGTAAGTTGACCAATCCAGTCAAAACCTTTTGTCATTTATCTCCTCACGGTCTCTCCTTCTTTCAATGAACAAAGAAATCTGCTCGATTTATCATAGATGGACTTCTGAAAAGAACACTTTCTGAATAGTTGAGCTCTAATTGTTTTGTTGTTCTTAGCTTTAGGCCCCAACAAACTGGAACTGACAGGCAATGTTGTTCTGGTCTGCCTAGATAGAAGTCTCTGAGCAGACAAGCCAAATATATCATCACACGGTATGTTTCTGAGATTAAGTAAATTCAAATAGACGTTGGTATTATCATGCTTTGACCTCTCAAATAATTGCTTTGCACTCTGCACTGTATGTTCAGCTAGACCATTTGACTGTGGATATTCTGGACTTTTAGTAACATGTACAAAGTCCCATTCTCTTGCAAATTTCCGAAACAACTGACTAGTAAATTGAGTACCATTGTCAGAAATAACTTTGTGTGGACTATCATGGACTGAGAAATGACATTTCAACTTAGTAATAACAGGAATGGATGTTAGGTTAGGTAGTAAATCAATCTCAAACCAGTAAGAATAAGAGTATACCAATACTAAGTAATACTGATTTTTCTACTCGAAGAGACCAGTGGCTACTGTTGACCAATGTAGTTCAGGAACTCGACTTAGCTGAAATTGTTCTTTTTGCAAAGCGGTTTAGTACTATTACACACTGAACAAAATGAAAGTACTTTATCAATGTCTTTTGCTAGAGAAGGCCAAAATACTAGTCCTCTCACCCTTCTTTTGGTAGATTCAGAACCTGGGTGACCACGATGCAAAATATGAATATACTCAGGCTGTAAGGAAGTAGGAACAACAATTTTAGGACCTTTGAAAATAATGTCATCTTCCATCAACATCTCATCTCTGTAAGGAAAATAAGTTTGCACTTCAGGTGGTACACTAGATTGCTTTGATGGCCAGCCAACATTAATTTAGTGATTGAGCTTCTGCAAAATTGGATCAGTCTTTGTATGATCTCTCAGCTTATCAAGTCTCGTGGTAGAAAAATGATGTACTTCCATGACATCAAAGTCAAAATTCTCTTCACGAAGCTGTTCCGTTGTATTTTTGGGCAATCTGGCTAGATAAAGAAGTTTGCCTTTTGTATAGACCATTCTGAAGTTGTACTTTTGCAATTTGAGCATCATCCTTTGTAATCTTGCTGAAGAAGAATACATAGGCTTCTTTAAAATAGTAACTAGAGGTTGGTGATCAGTTTCAATCTGAATAGCTCGACCATAGATATAATCATGATCACTGTTGCCAGATGTTCTTTCTCAATTTTTGCATACTGCATTTCAGTTTAGGTAAGACTCTCGATGCATAGGCTACTGATATGCCTTTTTGAAGAATGACTGTGCCAAGACCAAATTTTGAAGCATCACAGGAAAGGGTTACTGGTTTATTAACATCATAGTATTTTAATGTAGGTGGAGTGGCAATTTTCCACTTAAGGTCATCAAATGCTTTTTGGTGCTGATCTAACCAAGACGATGTAACACTTTTATGCATCAACCCTCCCAAAGGTGTTGTCATCTCAATGAAGTCTGGTATAAAATTGCTTATCTTGGTGTCTGATTTTGTTTTGGTTAACAAAACTGCTGCATTTATTAAATTGCTTGAGATTGCTTTTCTTGGTGTCTGATTTTGCTTCCCACCCTCCCTCCCTATTGGTGTCTTGTTCTTATGCTTGGTGGCTTTGCAGTTGCCCACCCCTACTATAAATTTGATCTGGGACACTTTTCCCAGTCTATTGTCATTCACTCATTCTATCTAATAAAGAGAGAACATATGAGAAAGCCAACCCACTTAGGTTCTTAACCTTGAATTATATTCTGTTCCTTCTTCCTCCCTTTCCACTTTACTAACAAAAAAAAAATAATATATATATATATATATATATATATATATATATATGTAAGCTTGTTTCCTGCCTTTCCTGTAAGTAGTCTAGTCCAGATACAGATTTGCTGTATCCAGGATTGTTTGTAAGCTTCTGAGCTCCCCAAGCCTTTCTGTGTTGGAGGGAAGCCTTCTAGCTTATCAGTGGGAGTGGTAAGCACTAGGTAGCATATCTACCACAAGAGGAGTTGTTTCTGGCTGAGAAATTGCAGTTTATTGGCCACTTGAGCAGTTTTTTCATCTCTTTCAACCTTCTGGTTTAAAAGTCTGCATTTGTGCTTGTTTCCTACCTTTCCTGTAGCTAGTCTAGTCCAGATATAGATTTGCTGTATCCAGGACTGATTGTAAGCTTCTGAGCCCCCCCCCCCAAACCTTTCTGTGTTGGAAGGAAGCCTTCTAGCATATCAGTGGGAGTGGTAAGCACTAAGTAGCCTATCTACAACAAGAGGAGTGGTTTCTGGCCCAGAAATTGTAGATTATTGGCCATATGGGCAGGTTTTCCATATCTTTCAACTTTCTGGTTTAAAAGCCTGCATTTCTGCTAATTTCCTGCCTTTCCTATAAATAGTGTAGTCCAGATACAGATTTGCTGTATCCAGGACTGTTTGTAAGCTTTTGAGTGGTGCCAAAAAGTCTGCTCTTCAATTTTTCCCTTAGATCTGCTAGTTGTTTCCTCTCCTGCACTTTTAGTAGCTTATTAGTCTAGCACTTTACCAGATCTCTTGTAGCAATTATTATAGCACACAAAAGTGCTACCAGCACTAAAAATTCTACAAGGAAACAACTCCAGTACTTATTAATGCCCACCCCTCCAGGCATGTTTAAAGTTTAGTTCCCTGTGCTTTCTCCTATTAACCTGGTGAACTTGGGCATCCTGAGGCAATGTGGCAACTGCCTCATGTACACTGACATCCCTCTCCTCTTACCTCCCAACACTCAGACTTGTGAGAGATGCACTTATATATCCAATTGGATGCTGGGCAAGAGGAGAAGGTCAACACTTGCACCACACCACATATGTAACACATTGCCCTCCAGAACACACACCAGCACTGCCTTCACATAAAAACACAAACCACACACCCACCTTTGCGAAGGTTCTCTATAAAAATCTACCCAAACAGCAGAGACCTCCAAGGCAGAAACACACCTGACCACCACAACACAACACTAATCACAAGACACATAACTCTCCTAAACAGTGTGCCACTCAACCAGAGCTGCGAAGGCAACACAGCAAGCCCAACACACTAGTCATATGTGACTCAATAGTGAAGCACACTGATGTTCAACTCACTAAGTTGAATAAGGAGAATTTAACAGCTGCCTTTCAGGTGCCAGGATCTGCCACATAAAGCACACACTCAGGTCCCTCAACAGCAGGTACAAATATGACTCTGCCATTGTACATGTGGGTGTGAATGACCAGAGATGTACCTCCCTGGACTACATGAAAAGAGACATGGAGGAGCTCTTGGATTATGTAGCCCAGGCGGGTATGACTCTAGCCCTGAGCAGTCTCCTACCATCACCCAGGATGATAACACAGTAAAAGCAGAAAATGACTGATATCAATAATTGGCTAAGTTTATGGTGTCATTCTAAGGGGATCCAGTATCTGTCTGCCTGGGATGACATGACTGACAGACCTCGATGCTTTGCCAGAGATGGCCTGCATCTGTCACCTCTGGGCTTCCGGATACTGGCCAAGGCTCTTGCCACCCCTATAGTGCCTTTTTTAGGTGGTGTTCCAAAGACCAAAATTACCACCGTAACAGCTACAAACAAATACAATCTGAGGGTCATGCTGCTCAATGCTAGAAGTCTAAATCTCAAAATGCACTCGATCAAAGCACTCCTTAAAATGGAGAACATCGACATTTGTGCTGTAAATGAGACCTGGTTCAAGGCAACATAAAGCACCCCTGCACTACCAGGCTATAACTCATTCCACACCTTTTGGCCCCAGAACTTGGAACAAAGCTCCAAAGGGAGTGGTGTTTCCATATTCATAAAGGATGCACACACCTCCAGACTGGTAGTCCAACATAACGCATCAGAGATACTTCAGGTGCAGCTAACATTGGGTAAAACAGCAATTCAGGTCGTAGCTTGCTATAGATCCCCAACCATCTCATAAGACTCACACTCCACATTCCTAAGCACCCTGGAGAATATTAGGGTCCAGCCTAACACTCTCATACTGAGTGACTTCAACTACCTCTCCATTAACTGGGAAAACTACTCATGTACCAATACACTTGCCCAACATTTCCTGGAATTCACTAATTTCAATGCCCTGGACCAGCTTGTTCTTACCCCCACTAGAGGTAGCAACATCATTGACCTGGTCATTACTAATACGGGTGACCGTTACTCTACACCAGTAATCAACTCCTCCCTGTTTAGATCTGACCACAAACTAATCACCTTGGAAATCCACATCCTTCCCACCCACCCCCTGCAAAGGTAACCACCATGAAAAACTTCTCCAAAGCTAACTTTGGGCTCCTAAAAACAGAGGTGGCTAACTTCACGGCACTCATGCAAATGGAGAATAGTTGCATGAATGCCAAATCATACACTAATGCACTGTACAAACACGTACACAAATGCATGGATCTCTTCATACCCAATAGAACCAAGATGCTCTCCTTCAAAAAAAGGAAGCCAATCTGGTGGTCTCCTGCCATAAACAAACTCTACAACAGAAGGAGGGAACTGATGCAGAATAAGTCCCAAGACTGGAAAATCTCCTTTATCAGCTTCAACAAAAAGATGAGATCCCTCATCAAATCCTCTAAAGCTAGCTATGAAAACAGAATTGTAGCAGATAGTAAAGACAACCACAAGACCTTCTATATTTATCTATGTAAAGAATCTCCATAGCAATACCCAGATTTGCTCTGAGCAATAGGCACAATGGTACCTTCTATACAGAGTCAACAGATACTGCCAATATACTGGCCAACAGATTCAGTGCCAACTTTACCACTCTCTCCCCCACCAAAAGACCAATCACAATACCAGTAGATTGCCAGGCACCCAGTATTACTGCTGCACAGGTCAAAACAGCACTGTTCAAGGCCAAGAATACAGCTTCTATGGGACCTGACAATATCCCTGTGTGTGTTCTACATGAACTACAGAGTGAACTGGCACCTAACCTGTGTGCCCTGTTCAATCACAGCCTCACCTCAGGCTTTGTCCCTACCAAATGGTGCACTGCTACAGTCTTCCATCTCCACAAAGAAGGAGCAACAACAGACCCTGGGAACTATCGCCCTATTAGCCTGAAGACTCTGATATGCAAAGCTATGGAACGCATCATCATGGACCTAATAAACAAGGATATAGGGAATCTCCAAACTCTGGATTCCACACAGTTTGGTTTTCTGAAGTGTAGATCACGCCTGCTCAACCTGGTCGTCTTCTTTGAGTCAGTCACCAG
This sequence comes from Protopterus annectens, assembly GCF_019279795.1. Taxonomy (NCBI): domain Eukaryota; kingdom Metazoa; phylum Chordata; order Ceratodontiformes; family Protopteridae; genus Protopterus; species Protopterus annectens. Next base: position 1,241,745,917 of record NC_056744.1, on the reverse strand, counting down.
AGCTGTGGATGAAGGCAAGCTGGTTCATACAGCCTACCTTGATCTGGCTAAAGCCTTTGATACCATTCTCCACTCAGGAATCATAAAAAAGCTCACTAAGCTAGGCATCAACCCCTATATCATTAGGTGGCTTGCAAACTGGCTCACAGATAGAACCCACAGTGTGAAAGTAGCTGACTCCAAGTCAGACTTATGACCAGTCACGAGTGGAGCCCTACAGGGTTTGGTCCTGGGTCCTGTCCTGTTTGGTATCTACTTCTCTGAAGTCCAGGCCAACACAAAGGGACTCTGGCTGACAAAGTTTGCAGATGATTGCAAGTTGGGAGTTATTATTAACTCCCCAAGTGATGTTGACATATTACAGAAAGGCCTCACTGAGACCAACGACTGGTGTCAGAACCATGGCCTTAAAGCTCAGTTCCAAAAAATGTGTCTTCATCCCCTTTGGGGAAAAAAGGGTTCCCATGAATTACCACATCAATGGTAATCCACTAAACACAGAAGACATTATAAGAGATCTGGGAACACAGGTTGACAGCAGCCTCTCTTTTGACCACCACTTTGTCACTGTGGTGGGAAAGTACTTCTATGTGGCACAATTCATTACTAAGGGTTTTGCATCCAGGAAGAAAGTGGCCATTGTCTCCATCTACTCTTCCCTCATTAGGCCAATCATTGAGTACAATGCCCCATTTGGCATGTACCTCAGTGGGCACCTGCAACAACTGGAGAGGCCGCAAAAGTACCTCACAAAGAGGATTCTAGGCCTTAAACACTTGTCCTATATGGACAGACTCAAAAAACTCCAACTATTCTCTGTCTCATATCACCTACTTAGAGGCGATCTCTGCTTGACGTACAAAGCCATGTCTGACCCAGATGTTAGAAATTATACATCTAAAGAAATCCCAATCCCTTCTCACCACATGCTCCAGAGACCTCAACCTCATTACCATAATCAACAGAACAAGCTGGAGGGACAGGTTCACAACCCAGAGACTGCCCATGCTATGGAATAGACTTCCCATACATGTCTAACAGAACACCTCACTGGACCTCTTCAAGAGAAATCTTGATGAGTGGATGGGAAATAGAAAATTCACCCTGGGGATCACTCCAGTGGCTCTACTTGACAGAGGCACTGGGAACTAAAGTCAGGTGGCACAATGCCAGGGTAATCCTATGGACTAGGCTTGTAAAGGCTCCAGGGCCATTAGCCTAGTATACACCTAGGAGCCTATGAACCTAAATAGTTGACTATTCCAAGAAAACGTTGTAGAGCTTGAACATTATGTGGAGCTGGCATCCCGAGAATGGCTACTTGTTTAGATGGGTGTGGTTGCAAGCCAGTACTAGTAAATAAATGACCTACATATGTAACTTCTGGTAGTCTGAATTTGCACTTCAGAGGATTGAGCTTTAAGTTTACTTCACGTGCTCTGTCTAGAACTCTTCTAAGTTTCAGTCATGCTCTGCTTCACCATTGCCTCCAACCAATAAATCATCTACTATTATGGCACAGGCATAACCTGAAAAAATTTGCTCCATTGCATGCTGAAAGACTTCACTTGTAGAATTTATTCCAAATGGCATCCTGACGAATCTATATCTGCTAAACAGGGTACTGAAAGTAGTCAGTAATGAGGATTTGCGATCTAGCATCACTTGCCAAAATGAACTCTTTGCATCTAAGACAGAAAAAACAGTGGTATTCGGTATTAGAGCTGCAATCTCTTTGACTGTACACATTAGATGATGTGGTCTCTTCAATGCTTTGTTCAAATCTCTTGGGGTCAACACATATTCTGATTTTTGTCTAAGCCTGTTTTGTAAGCTGCTACCATGGATGAAACCGATTCAGTTGGTTCTGTAACTGAACAAATTACACCTTGTTGCACCATTTTATCCATCTGAGCTTTGACTCTATCCTGCATGACATTTGGAACTTTTCTTGCTGTTCTGACCACTGGATTGACCTCTGGGTCTAGTTGCATAGAATAAACAACTGGTAATTTGCCCAACTTGTCATCAAAAACATCAGCATTAACTGAGAAAATAGCTTCATTAAAATTGATACTAGGAGGTGTGCTTATATGATGAACTTCTTTGGTAAAAGAAAGCAGATTCATTCTCATACTGTCTCAAAGACCCAATAAGGACTGCACAGGTCTTTGAACTACATAGAATAACAAGTTGTTACAGTTCTTGACCAAATAACATGAAAGTACTACTGAGCCTTCAGTTTGAATTTCTACACCTCCATAAGCAACACGTTTTGCACAACTGGCCACATTGAGTTGCTCACTAGCTCTAACTTTAGCAAAACTATCTACTGATATAACATTACACTTTGAATCAGTGTCTACTTTGAGCTTGGTGGATTTACCATTGATTTAGACAGTACAAAACAATTTCTTTTTAAATTCACTTCACCAACTACAGATACACCATCTACGTAGAAAGTAGACTGCTGCAATTCTACTTGATCAGTTTGCTTTCTTGAGTGACCTTTCTTTATAACTGTGTGAGGTTTACTTGATTTGCAAAACTTTTGAAAATGATGCCATTTCCTACATTTGTGGCATTGCTGACCAAATGCTAAGGATTTCTCGCTCTTAAACTCATGATTGGCTCCACAGTTATGAGAGTTAACAATAAGGCTGGACTTGGGTTTTGCTGACTCATGCTTATACTGCACTGAGGCTGCACCTTTCTTAAAACTTGCTGGAAGACTATGCGGTTTCCCTGGTGAATCAGCAGGGGCTGTGGCTGCCATGTGCTTAGGCCTGCTTCTGTTTGCCACGTGTTGCATACTGTCCACATTTACTCTATAGCTAGCTGAAACCATACTCTTATCACTTTCAAGCATACTTATGTGCCTTTCTGTAACTTCATGGATCTGATAAATCTCTATAGCTTTGCTCAACATTAAATCGCTGTCACGAAGCAAAATCATTCTCACTGCAGCACTATTAATTCCACACACAAGCCTGTCTTTTATCAACTCATCTTTTAAGTCACCAAACCAACATGTTTTAGCTTTGTTTCTCAGATCAGTTATATAAGCTGCAAATGTTTCCCCTGATTTCTGATCTCTTGTGTAAAATAAGTGCCTCTCTGTTGTAATATCTGTCTGGGAGTTACACATCTCTCTGAATTTGTGCTTCAAACACTCGGTCTTCCCTTGATTCAGCCTGTCCAACAACATGACGGTTTTCACCTTCTGCTTCATATACTGCTAGTGCATACACAAATTAACACTCTCTTTCTATGGCCTCTGACCCAGCTAGGTTTAGCATAATGAATGCCCTAGTGCGTGCATCTCTGCCTGAATAAGCTGCTTGTATAAAAATAGTGTACTCTTGCTCAAATATTTTCCAATTCTCTGCAATATTCTGATCAAATACAAGTGGTGAGGGCTTTCGAAATCCTTCTACCATATTAACACATACCAGTGAAGGGTTTTACAAATATGCATGAACATACACTCATATACATATGCCAGTACTTGTAACTATGCCCAATAGCACAACACGCCTCTGAATAATTTCTCAAAGTTCAGTTAGTCTCTCGGGCACTGTACTACTCTTGAAATCACCGCACTGTAAGAAATCACTCCTTATCAGTGTAAGAAGCATTTCAAATAACTGCACTGTGCAAATGAACTGGGCAGGAGAAGCTCAGAGTAAGAAACATTTCAAAGCAATTGCATTTTGTGAATAAACAATACACAGCACACTGAAACTTCCCCAAAATGGCAGCACTTCACTAAGTAACTCTTTACAGTACAAGACACACCCTGTAATGGTGTCACTTTGCGAAGAGACACACCCAATAGAAGAAACTTTTCGAAATGGTTGTACTTTGACTGCACTTCATGAAATAGTTGCACTTTGCACACTAACAGACTCGTTGGAATAAATGCACAGTAGTATGCACACACTGTAAGCACTTTTACACACTTTGAGATACTTTGAATAACTTTAGTTATGCCCTGATTATGCCAAAACACAGCACTTTGCCCAAAACATGCAGTCGCCTTGCTTTATTTATGCTTACTGCGCCTTTTTTCCCTTTATTATATTCATTTTGAGTAGAAAACAAACTGACAAACGAAAAACTGAAGAGAAGAACACACTGTGAACAAGCACCAACACTTCACTCAGCTCGATGAAGAAATAAGTATAAAAAGCCATTCTTATTCACTTTAATACCAAAACAAAATAAAATTAAGCACTTTTCGTTTGGGAAATATCCAAACTTCTTCAGATGTAGAGCAAGAACAAAAACAGTCAGCCCAGCAAAAATCCACTCTATATCATGAAAAGTTAATTGATCAACTGCCTACAAGTGGATCACAGCACTCGTTTAAAATTACACTTCACAGTTGCATTGTTTTGCTAACAAGACCAAAATGAACCTAAAAACTTCAAGACTTTACAAACATCATGACACAATAGAAATTATTACTTTTGCTAAGAATAAATATAAATATATGTGCATATATAATAAAAAATAAAAACAATAATAATAATGTATTATGAAAACATAATCTATACAAAACAAGGTATATAAAAGACATAATATAAAAAATTGTTAATTCATGACTTCATTATTTCATATTAATACTTTATCAATAAAATAAATAACCAACCATCCAACCGAATAGCATGTGAAAATACCTAGGAAATTACCTAAAACATTTTTACCTAAGCAAGCTTTTTAATTTTAATATACTTGCTAAAGAATACATTTCATTGATACCTGGGGGAGGCACAGGAATTTAGTAACAACTGCCATTTCAATTCATGTTCTTCGAGGTGTAACTTAACAATGTTACTATCTAAATACCTCATATTCTCATGTGCAGCTACCTGTGTTATGACTCTAAATTTAAAACCATGGCCGTGGTTATCTTTACAGTGCCTAGCTAGAGAATTATCCATTTTTTGTTTACTAATGGCATAGATGACAGGTATTGCACTGTGCAAGGTATACCACTGACCTGGAATTACAATTGAACTTGCCCTTAGTATAAAAATTGTAGTTCCTTACTCGAAATGTTTTACCTGTTTCAATATAAATACAGTATCTGCATGCATCACACCTATACATTCCTACATGCCTATTGGATGGTTTTATGGTAGTTTCCATCAACTTCTTTAGGTTCTCTCCCTTCCTATATGTAATAGTCAGAGATTTCCCCAATTTAACAGAGATCTCCTTATCCACTGAGAAGAGGTGCCAGTATTTTTTAACTATTGACCTAATCTCCTCAGCCTCAGGGCTGTATGTAAAAACAAATGAAATTGAGAAGGTCCTTTTCTGATGATTCCTTCCTTCCCCTAGCTCATTAACCACATTTGTAAAGGGAGGACTCCAGGTGCCTATATTAAGTGGTTCATTTATAGGACAGTTGTTCAAAATAGGCTTGTATACACCTTGGGACCTTTTTAACTGGACTTCATTTATAATACCAACCAAAAATTTGGAAGGATAACCCCTGGAACATATTCCTAAGATTAAAACATTCCTGTTGAAAGTCAACTTCACCAGAAACCATCCAAGCTGCTCGAACCAATAGTCCCTTAACAACAGATTTTTTTTGTTGTAAAGAATGTGCACTAGAGAAATGCAAAAACGAGTTTGAATAAGTACTCTTTCTATAAATCTTTGCAGTGTATTCTGATTCCTGAATATTTTTTTTTGTAAGTTCCACATCCAAATAATGGACTGAAGATTCCTGATAATCCTTGGTAAACCTCAAAAACTTAACCGAACTGTTGAAAAAATCAACAATATTGGTAGCCAGGGTCATATCACCATCAATAATCATAAAAATATTGTCCAGGAATCTAGTATAAAAAACAATGTTTTTCATCCATTGACTAGTAAATACATAATTGTTATGTGAAATTGAACTTCGAAAGTTGGTCTGTTGCAGTAAAAAAAGTGTATGTAACCCTAATATTTCTCTTGAAGAAATGCAGTTGTTTTCCAATTTTAGGAGCCTCCCTATTCGCATTATGCAACCGGATAAAGGGGGTGGACTGGTTGTCATGGACATACTACATTTCAACAACAAAATGAATCAGTTATTAGAGAAGGATACTTATGTGGAGGTCAGTTTAAATGAAATGAATATAGCTTATAACAGGATCAAAATGTTTATTAATGATTTATTTATTGATGGTTTAACTGACATTAATCTTAATCATTATTTGTCCATGCCAGCACACAGGAGTCCCTTACTTTTTGGCATTCCCAAGATCCACAAGGAGATCTTGGATCCACCTATGCGGTAACTCGTGGATGCCAGACAATCCATTCCCTACCCATGTGCTAAAGTAGTGGATTCCATCCTTAAGAAATTTGTCAGCAAGGAGACCCAGATTTGTCGGGATTCATGGTCCTTTTTGGAACAAATCAATGCTTTGGCATACAAAGAGTAAAATAATTTCCCAACAGTGGATGTTTGCGATCTTTATTCATCCATCCCCCAGGATATAGGTACAGAATTGGGTACTGGACTTTATCAGGTCTACAGGAGCTACAGAAAATGAGTTACATCTTATTGAGGACCTTTTGGGGATCATCTTGAAAAACAATTACATTCTGTTTAATGACATGTTTTACCTACAAAGGATAGGAGTGGCAATGGGGTCCCCTTGTGGAGCCAGTTTTGTGAATTTGGTTATGGCCTCTTGGGAATCAAATTATGTAGTTAGTGGATAAGGAGATCTCTGTTAAATTGGGGGAATCTCCGACTATTACATATAGGAAGGGACAGAACCTAAAGAAGTTGATGGAAACTACCATAAAACCATCCAATAGGCACGTAGGAATGTATAGGTGTGATGCATGCAGATATTGTATTTATATTGAAACAGGTAAAAATTTCGAGTAAGGAACTACAATTTTTATACTAAGGGCAAGTTCAATTGTAATTCCAGGTATACCTTGCACAGTGCAATACCTGTCCGGCTTTCTACGTCGGTAAGACCAATCGTAGATTGCGTGACAGGATTTACGAGCACATCTATGCTACTGGTAAACAAAAAATGGATAATGCTCTAGCTAGGCACTGTAAAGATAACCACGGCCATGCTGTTCGGTTGGATGGTTGGTTATTTATTTTATTGATAAAGTATTAATATGAAATAATGAAGTCATGAATTAACAATTTTTTTATATTATGTCTTTTATATACCTTGTTTTGTATAGATTATGTTTTCATAATAATGCATAGTAATTAGGTTAGGGATGGGTGTTAGTATTATTATTATTGTTTTTATTTTTTATTATATATGCACATATATTTATTCTTAGCAAAAGTAATAATTTCTATTGCATCATGAAGTTTGTAAAGTCTTGAAGTTTTTAGGTTCATTTTGGTCTTGTTAGCAAAACAATGCAACTGTGAAGTGTAATTTTAAATGAGTGCTGTGATCCACTTGCAGGCAATTAATCAATTAATTCTTCATGATATAGACTGGAATTTTGCTGGGCTGACTGTTTTTGTTCTTGCTCTACATCTGAAGAAGTTTGGATATTTCCCAAACAAAAAGTGCCTAATTTTATTTTGTTTTGGTATTAAAATGAATAAGAACGGCTTTTTATACTTATTTCTTCATCGAGCTGAGTGAAGTGTTGGTGCTTGTTCACATTATATTCATTTTGCTTGTTTAATCTCTTTTCATGCCCATTGTACTTTTCTTGTGCCCGTTTTACTCTAAACATGCTCGGTTTGCTTTAAATTTATTTGCAGTTTGTTAACTGGGAGAGTCCACTGGGGCAAAATGACCCTTTTTCAATGGAGGCCCGGGGAGAAATGCTCTATGTACAGACATATAAAACAAAACAAAAGTCAACAAAAATCAAAATGAATTAATACAGAAATAATACAAGGTAATTATATGAGCAGGATCATCAAAAGTTAGTTCAAAGTATTGCAGAACTCAAAGTATATTGCACTACTTTAATATTAACAAAAATCAAGTTGATATAGTGTTACTAGTATCAGTGTAACTTTGTAAAACAAAATAATAATTGGTTCTGAAAAATCTGGGTTGATGAGAATTCAAATTTTGGGTGGATTCCAAATGCCTACAATGTGAAAGGCATAGAAGGGAGTAAAAGTCAGAGAGAAGTAAAGGAGGAGAAAAGTCTTGTATTAAATAGAGTTATGGGAGAGAAAGGTTAGGGGAAGTGGGGGTAGAGAGGGTAGTTAGGAGGAAGTTAGGAGGGGTGAGAACAGGAGCATTCCTAAGCGGAAGAGAGATGGGAGTGGAGTAAAGTCTTAAAAGAGGAGAGAGGTTCTGGGTGGTTTGGATATGGGGATGAAGTGAATTCCATTTACGAGCTAGAGAAAATGATAGTAGAAGTTGCCCAGGAGTATATAAGGGTTTGTACACTTAAAGGAAGCTCTGATTATTGGACCTAAGGGATCATTCAGGGCAATGAATAGTAAGGATGGAGGAGGGGGAGGGGCATTGTGATGGCTTAAAGTTAAGCTTGTGAGCAGTAGAGAGCTGAATGTAAAGGAGATAGTTTGGGAGTTCCAGCCAGTTCAGGGACTGTAAGGAGATGCAATGGTGAGAGTGGATTTGCAACTGGTGGCAAACTTGGCAATTTTATTGTAACAGAATGCCAGTTTAGCCTTAAGGGTGGCTTGCAGATCGGTAAGGAGAGGGGCCCCATACATGAGGGAGGGAAGGAGGTAGGTGTTTGAGAGGGTAAGCTTGGATAAAGGGGTAAGGAAGTGATTATGATGATAAAGCATTCCAAGCTACCGGTGAATTTTCTTGATGTTGGTTTGGAGGTGAATGTCAAACTTTAGTTGTTCATTGATGTGAACACCCAGAAGCTTAGTGTAGGGAACTATTTCAATAGAAGTCATGTTTTGGCTTACTATAGCGAAGGAGTTTTTATTTTTTGGGGTATTCCTAGATGGGGTAAAGATCATAATTTTGGTTTTAGATGCATTCAGAGCTAGGTGATTATTAAGCATCCATGTCTCTGTGCTATTAAAGGCGACTTGAGTTACGTGCATGAGTTTGGGGAGAGAATCAGCAGAGCAGATGATTGTAGAATCATCTGCATATTGGACTAGTTTAGTGTTTGGGATATAGTGATGAGAGTCGTTAATGAAGATGTTGAATAGTAAAGGTCTCAGGATCGAGCCTTGGGGGATGCCTGTCAGAGTGTCAAGGTAAGAAGAGGTACAGTTATTCCACTTGACAGCTTGCTGCCTATTTGAGAGGTAACTGGAGAACCAGTTGATGGAAGAGGAGGAGAGATTAAGTTGGGAGAGTTTAGACAAAAGTAGGCTTTGGGAAATGGTATTGAAGGCCTTAGATAGCTCTAGGAGAAGGGTGGCTACAATATTTCCAAAGTTGCGAGTGTGGTTGATGTTATTAAGGAAGGATAGAAGGTCTGTGGTGGTACTGTGCCCGGGTCTGAAACCATGCTGGGTTGCAGTTAGCAGGTGGTAGTCTAAGATGTAAGGTAATAGCTGCTGGGGACACATTTTTCAAGAATTTTGGAGATAAGGGAGAGAATGGTTATGGGCCAGAAATTGGAGATATCAGTATTGTTGCCCCCTTTGTGTAAGGGAATGATGAAGGCCATTTTCCAGAGGAGGGGTACGTAGGATTCTTGGACAGAATGATTGATTAGAATACAGATAGGGAGAGCTATACTGTCAGCGGCTAACTTGAGGAAGTTAGACGGTAAATTGTCTGGGGCATTAGAACATGGTTTTAGTTTTTGCAGGAGTTTTTTTATAGTATTGACAGGAATGGGTTTGAAGGTGAAAGGAGGGGTGGTGCTGGAGCTGGAGGCTGAAGGAGATGACTTATATGTGAGAGTAGTGGATGGAGATAACGAGTTGTTGTGGAAAGATGCGGTGAGTTAGGCTATGGAGTCTATAAAGGAGGAGTTAAATTTGGAGGCTATGATATGATCAGGAGAGATAGGGTCAGGGTAAGGATTGTCTTTTCTGCCGGGACTAAGGAGTGCAGAGATACTACTCCAAAAATATTTTGGGGTTGGATTTGTGATTGTTTTGAAGCTGAGTAGTAAGATTTGCGATCAGAAGCAATCAGTTTTTTAACTCTGTTATGGAGTTGTTTGAATTCTGTAAGGGCGCTAGATGTTTTGTATTTTTGGGAGAGTTTCCATGATTTATCGTGGGTATGCATGAGGGTTACTGTTTCTTTAGAAAGCCAGGGGGCAGTTTTGTATTTCACTCTTTTAGTTCTAGGTGGAGCTATGGTATTAAGCATGTTAATGAATGAAGTATTAAAGTCAAGTGGAAGAGTTTCTAGAGGGTTCCAGTTCATTTGTTTCTAGCAGTCAGAGAAGGATTCAGGTGTAAACTTTGTGAGGTTACGGGTTAAGATATAATTATGTTGTAGGTGAAGGGAGGAAGGTGAGCAGTGTATGAAGGTGGGGAGGTGATCGCTAAAGGAATCGAGCAGGGTGCCAGTATCACAGATATTGTTGGGATGGGAAACTAATATCCATTCTAGAATGCTGCCAGAGGAGTTATGTTTGTAAGGCCTAGTAGGAGAGTTTATTAATTGGGAGAAATTATAAAGGTTTATGTTCTGGGAGTTGTTGTTTGAGTGAATAGAAGTTCAGTTGATATTAACATCCCCAAGTATGATTGTTTCATTACTTACAGTAGATGAAAACCAAGAGAAGATATCTTCAGGTATGGGGATGTTATTACCGGGTGGAATATATAGGGCAGCTATGACTATGTTTTTGTGGTTGTTGATTTTTAGTAGGGCTACATTAATTTGACTGTAGAAAATGGAGGTATAGGGTTGGTGTAGGGTGTCAAAGTTAGAGAGGAAGAAAAAAGAAGAGCTACTCCACCTCCTTTCTTTTGTATTCTGTCGTGTCTTATGATTCAATAGTTGGGGGGTGATTTCAAAGTCTTTAAGGTGAGGACTGAGCCATGTTTCAGACACTGATACAATGTCAGGCTGGTAATGGGAGAGCCAGACGTGTAAGTTTGGTAATTTATTACAAAGTCTTTGGGCATTTATTGTGAAAAGGAGAGATTTGTGGACAGAGGGTGAAGGAGTTGTGGTTGAGTTGGTATTGTGGTTGGCAGGGGACATGGCTTGGTTTCATTATTTTCAGACAGAAGGATGGAGATAAGTTCAAGAAGATGAGAGAAGTGGTTTGTAGGGCTCCAAGAGCAGAGGTTGGAAGGGTGGGAGAGAATGGAGTATGGATTTTGAGGGATGGGGACTGTATTAGATGGGTCTATATTACAAACTCGAAGTTACTGAACCTCGAATACGATATGGTCGACACCATATCATCGAAGTTCAGTAGCATCAAATGAGTAATAAAAAAATAAAAAAATGATAGAAATTAAAACTAATTACTATAAGTGTGTGGGGGGGGGCAAGCCCCCTGCACCCCCCCGCTACTTAAATATACCAACTTCGAGATTGCCCTACAGTGTAGGAAACGTAAAATTTCCATTTCTGCACTGTAGTGCACTGAAGTGCGATCTCGGAGTTGGTATATTTAAGTAGCGGGGTGTGCAGGGGCTTGCCCCCCTACACCGTTTAGTTTTTTTTTTGTTGTTGTTTTATTTTTTTTTTTAGAACATTCAATGTTTTAACAGCTCGATCACTAAAGGTCGACCTTTAGTGATTCGAACTGTTAAATATTCTATGTTCTAATATAGACCCGTATTAGATGTGGTAAGAAGCTTTTTGTTAAAGAGCAGATAATCATGGGTAGGGAAGAGATATGAGGAAATAAGGCCAGAGTAGAGGGGTTACTTTTTGGGATGAGTAGAGGTTATGTGGACGGAAGGGGAGAGAGTGATATCAGGGAAACAGGTAAGGTGGAGTAGAAGGGAGAGGGAGGAGAGAAGAAGTATTATGAGTATTGACTTTGTAGATATAAAGTACATAGTTGTAGTGCAGTGTGGAGGTATGCTGTGATGCAAGGAGGACAGATATAGGAGATTAGGTGGGTTCTGTTAGACAGGTTAAATGTTGCAGTTATCAGAGAGATTAGCAGTGGTAATGGGGTGGGATAATTAGAGAGAGGGAGGGAATAGTTAACAAAGAGGTGGGTGTGGTGTGATTTGATATGCTGAAACTGATGAGGGAGTGACTTTGTGGATTGAAATGACAAAGTAATGGGGCTGGGTGGGAATTGGGGGTAGGGTAGGGGAGTGGAGTCAGCCCAGACGACGAACCGCCGAGAGGTGAAATGCAAACTCTACAAAAAACTATCAGTAAGGCATCTGCCATTGTTAAGAAAACAAACTACGAGCAAGCACAAGGTGAGTGAAATACCATGTGTATAGTAGGGGCTGAGTTGTAAAAGAGTGCAATAAGAACATGACTGGGGAACTACAGAAGGGAGAGAAATTCACTGAGAAAATAAAAGTAACAGTGTAGTTAGACAATAGTATGGAATGAAGTGCTGGAAATTAACAGTGGGGGTGTGCTGCCATCTAGTGGCATAACTATGAACAATTATACTGTGAGGAGTTCAACTGACTAGGGTAGAGGTTATGGGGGGGTGGAAGAGCCAGGATAAGGAGACTGGTTTAGAACTGCTAGTATGCACGCCATGGAAAAAGCACAATGATATCTGACAAAATCCCAGGTAAAACTTAAGGAACATACACTCAATACACTCTCTGTAGGGAAATCAGAGGTGGTTTATATAATTCAGATGCACATCCTTTTAACTAAAATACTGGTCTGGCCACCAAAGTGTTGATTGGCAGGGGGGGGCACCCATGGTAAGTATACATGTGCAAGCTGAAATGAGAAGAAAACTTGAGTTAAAGAAAGCAAAAATAGTTTAGAGCAAGAGCAGCTGAATAGGACTGAAAAGAGAAGTAGAATAACATATGCAATGGGGTATCCTACAGCAAGAAGCGAGTGTTATTTAAAACAGATTCAACTGTATAAAGGGTATATAACTAAACATTCTAAGGAGTTAATGCATAAAAAATGAGTGTAGGTAACAGTTACACACAGTCTATCCAAAAACAAATCATGCAGGTATAATTCAGTAGATACACTATAAACACATGGAATGTGCAACAGCAACTCAGACAATTGCAGTCACTAAACGGATTAGCATCATACTCTAAACCATACACTTAGCGAGACTGTTACAACCAGTATCATATTTGTGAACTAGATTCCACTCTATTACCATGAGCAGAGACATTCATTCAGTCTATGACTTAATACATCTGTAACAACTACATCAATTATTGCAAAAAGGGGCACGTGGAGAGCAGAAAAGAATACAGTGGAGTTGAATGCGTTATTGCAATTAATTACTATCAACTTGAGCAGATTCCAGGGGTAAGTGGCACACTACAAAAACATATGTGACTGCTCTAGAGTAGAGCTGCGCCAAATGACTTAAAGTAGCAGCTGGCCGCACTATGAGCATTTACTGCAGTTGAAATACTACAGAGTAGTCTAGGGAGGATGTAGAACTGAGCCTAACTGAATTAGTTAACGGCTGGCCATGCTATGAGTGTTTACTGCAGTTGAGTAAACATACTCGTTTTGCAACTCAGAGGTATTTTCTGAACTTTTATGAGCTTTTCTCACAATCGTTTTATCAAATAACTTAATGTTAAACATTTTGCTTAATCAGTGAACCTTTTGTGCCTTTTCGCTTGTTTAATAATGCGGTTTGTGCCCGTGCCCTCGTAATGCTCTGCTTCATCTTTTTTATAAAATAAACTGTGCTATTTTTTGTTACCTTTGGTGCTTTTCTGGCTCTCTTTTGTGCTTGTTTCACTTAGTTACCTTCACTGTTGTCTCTGCACCTTGTGGCGCTGAATATCAGTCTCTGGCATCCCTCTTCTGACTCCATGTCGCTCATCTAGTCAGGACACAATAGATGAGACTTTGTGAGTTCTGTTCAAACAGCTTTATTATGTACAAACACATCAGGATTGAGGCTTAATACTTTAACTTAGGTAAACTTATAAACAAACTAGCTATTACATTCGTACATGTTCACTGTCTGGCTGCACTGTCAAAATAGCACTGAGTATAGCACGTGTTCGCTATTTATATATGCACATTCAGTCCTTGAAATGCTTCTTCAAGACACAGCACATACATTCTGTTCTACAGTTATTGCTTCTCTTACTTTTTTCAAAAACCTCAGAGGTGAGGAAAAAAAAGTTACTATATCTAGTGTAGGGGCATTGTACTGTCTAGGAGCAGCACGTCGGAATACAATACAGTGATTATTAATTTTTCACTTTCCTCATAATTACACATCAGGCAAGTATACAGGTGGTTGCTTCTAGGAGCCAGGGTGAAGCGTGTAGAGGTATGCTATGTATATGTATGACAGCAGTCACTTGTGACCCTTTGAACCTTTGTTTTCTTCCCAGTCTTAAAACCAGGAGGTGCACATAAAATGAATGGTGTTTATTTGGGGGTGGGGGGGGTAGGGAGGCAGGCAGTATTCCCCAGATAGGATTTATGCATCCTTTCAAATATGTTTTTGTTTATTGTGAGCTACAGTTTTGTCAGCTTTGAAAATTAAGCCTTGGGCAGCACTTGTGTGTTCCCTGAAAGAAAAAAATAAGACTGAAATTTTTTTCTTACTCATGATTTTTGATCAGGCCACCACAGGATCAAAAATGCACCTCACAGCATCCATAGTCCTATAGCCAGGGCCGGTCTTAGCTGAAATGGTGCCCTAGGCGAAGTAGTGCTCTGGCGGCCCTTGAGCCACACCCATGCCATACCACACCCACAGATACATTACTCCCCATGAAAGCCACTTCAGTTATTTCCTTCAATTTTTTTTAAATTTATTAAAATAAGTTTCTACTGTAATGGGTTTTGAATTACCAAGCATTTTTCGAAAGTTACGAAGTCCAAAATTAATACCAGAGTTCATCTGACAAGTAATAACTTCAAAAATCAGAACCAGCTGAGACACACACACACACACACACACACACACACACACACACACACACACACACACTGCAGTCCCAGCAGGTGCCCAAAGCTGTGCCATTAGCTGGCAGGTACCATTCACCCAGGCATATGAGGCTTTGTCCTTCTGATTACAGGACATTTATTGAAGAATGTTTTGATCAAGGTTACATTTCACAGCCCCCCTGCTTCGAACATAACTTTTGGTCTGTCTGTGTCAGGACTGGAATGACAAAAAACAAAGGGAGACCCGTTTACATTTTTCTACTCACTTTGCATGCTATTTCTTTAAATTAATCACTAGTTTTTCAGCAAAACACTTATGCTTATCTACTTGTTTATGCTTCTTGATTGTATTGTCTTAATAATTTATGAAATGTAATTCATCTTTTTTTTTTTTTTTTTTGAAAAGTTGCCAGTTTTAGGAGGGATTAAGAGGGGCAGAGCAAAATTTGGAGTCAAAATAAGACAGTTGAGAAAGAGGTAAACTGCCACAACCACAGATTTGTAAGCAACCAAAGATCTACAAGCAGCACTGTCATGATCACATCACCCATTTATAACTAAACCTGGTGAGAGGACACATGAAACATTCACAGACAACAGCTGAGCAAGACACAGATACATTCCCTTAACACAAGAGAAGTAAACACTTACTCCAGATGTTATCTTCTCTGCAACCTTTGTACTACTACAAGTGCACAGGACTGGACAGGTTTTGCTGTCCTTACCATTCTATACTGCTGTTTAAATCCAAAAGCACCACCAATAGATACTAACCCTACACACAGCTGTGCCACATTTCACAGAAGAGACACAAACATTTTTTCCAGTAAGCAATGAAACAAACTATATGAACCAATGGCAAAATCGTCCAAATCAGAACATTTCAACCATAAAGGCCACTCAAACTTGTGTCATTACAATCCACCAATACCAGTCAATATGCACAATCTCTGCAGAAGTAAAAGTCATCTGAATAATTCCACATTAAAGAGATCTGTAGCTAATGAAAAGGTTGCGGCAAGCAAACAACTTTATATTTCAGTGTTTCATCTACCAATTCATTGTCTGCTGTCACTGAAGAATAAATTGCCTACGTTACATTAAAAAGAATGGTAAGCTGGTAATATTGCACTAGGGAATGGATAGCAAACTGAAAACAAGTTCATAGTTACTAGGCATCTCATCCAAAGGAGTGCATACTCAGGACTGCAGCACCCCACCCCCTTAAAATAAAACACAGTATCAAGGATGAACAGAATTATCTCTTGCCTCAATGTATGGACAAAATTTGAAGAACTGCTTGACAGGCAAAAATACAAAAAAAAAATTCTGGAATTGAACAGGCATGCATGCAGCAACAGGAATGACTAGAAGGCTGATGGACACTCTTGTAAATAGTTATTTCTTTGTTTCTGTATTAAGGTTCATAGGTTCTTAGGATCATAGGATGATACTGGGCTATTGGCCTGGAGGCCCTTATAAGCCTAGCCAAGAATTTCACCCATGTTCCGTATAAGATTAGTTTTTTTTTCTTACTTTTAAATATGTATATACATTTCTGATTACAAATTTTATATGGATTATGTTTTATAAAAATGTAATAAAAACATTTTCAAAAAAAAAAAAATTCTGATCAGTTATTAATTTTTTATGAAGGTAAGAATATAGGACATAATGGGTCAAAATAGACTTTCTCCAAATGATTGTCTCATTCCATTACCTTTTGTTACATCCAACAGAATTAAGCAATTCCATGCAGGGACAATGCTCACTCTCTACCAGGGCACTGGCCTCATCTGTGGCTTTTTAGAAAGGGATGGATTCCAGAATCAGCAACTTGGTCATCAGTGAACAGTTTGGAAAACCAAGAGTGCACCAATGACTGGAATAAACTTCAAGAAACTGCAATTAATTTACCATTTATTGTAAAAAACAGTGACAAGATCCAGAGAGTAAGCGCTTTCACGTCCTATGACACTTCATCAGACTTCCATAAATTATTGTGAAAAGCCAACTCCTTAAATACACATCAATTAATGAATCTCTTGCAATTAACTAAATTGATGACAATCAATTAAAGTGCTAAATGCAATTTAAACTAATCTCTCACTATCTAAGGCAAGAAACAAATAGCTTTGTGCGTTAAAATAAGGCTGAAAACGAATTTGTAAAACACAATATTTTAAAAACATATAAGTGCATATAAATGTTAATTACATGATAAAAATATACATATAATAAAAAGAGAGGAAGAAATCAGTGTTTCAGTGGTCTGGCTGCTAAAAATGGTTTTAACGTAATTTTTTCATTTAGTCCATATTTATGTGCTTGCAGCCTGAGTATCCACTTGTTCTCTATCTCTTCAATTCTGTTTTTGAAATTACCCAATCTATGTGTCCTATTCACTATTTCTAATACCCTAAACTTAAAAGAATGTGTAAGACCAAATTCAAAGATGTGTCGTGCTAAAGCATTGGTGGTATTCTCTTTGTGTATAGCATAAATGTGTTCCCTTATATGTTCCCGCAATGTCCTATTGGTTTTACCAATGTAAAACATTTTACAGGCCTGACATTGCACTAAATAAACCATATCTATAGTCTTACAATCAGCGTACCCTCTGAATGTATATACATGTCCCGTGTGAGGATGGATAAATGCTTGATCTTCTGCTATATACTTGCACTGATTACAGGTTCTGCAGGCAAAAGTACCTGACCTCTGTGACAAGATGGTATTTCCATTAGATTTTTCATAACGTAGTAACCTATTTAAAGATTTCATATTTTTATAGGCTATGTTGGGCTTGTCAGTCACTAACTGTTTAATTTTGTCATCCATCATTAACAACTTCCAATTATTTTCTATTATCTGTTTGATATGACTATTCCTATTGGTAAAAGGAATGGCGAGTCTGTTTTTGACCACTGTGTTATTTACGCCTTGCGTGCCCACAAAATTAGCATCCCTGTTGAAAAAAGGGGTCCCTTTTCCTGCTCTATGTGTATCACCTGTCCTTATAGCTTCCTGTACCTCTACTCTTTTGTAGCCTCTAGATACAAAATTTTCTGTCAATCGAATTTGTTGCTGTCTATAAACTGTTTCTTGTGTGGTTAGCCTTGATGCTCTAAGTACTTGGTTTTCGACTATATTGGAATGTACATGTCTGGGATGCATGCTGTTGCGGTGTAATAAACTATTCCTCCAACAAGACTTTCTAAATAATTCAGTATCTATGCCATTTATTCCTTTAGTCAACTTCACGTCTAGAAATTCAATCATTTTCAGAGAATGTGAGCATTCAAAGGCAAGGAAGTTAGTCGTGCCATTGATATATTGGACAAATTCATACAATTGTTCTTCTGTTCCCCCCATACAATAAACACATCATCAACAAATCTGCTGTAGTATTTAAGATGATCCATGAACACCGTATTTTTCAACACATAGGCTCCTTCCCAAAATGCCAATACCAAGTTGGCGTAGGAGTTAGCGCAGGGCGTCCCCATTGCTACTCCCTTCCTCTGTAGGAGGTATGCCTTCTCATGTAACAAAACATTATTCTCAAGGACTGTTTCCAATAGCAACATCCATCTAATAATCTGGTCATTACTAATGTGATTCTCAAGTAAAAAAAGCCTCACATATTCTACCCCTATGTTGTTGGGTATAGATGTAAATAATGATTTTACATCTAATGTTACAAAAAGGTCATCTTTACTGATGGGTGTTAATCTATTGAAATCCGCCAGATTTTCTAGAAAGTGCTGTGTGTCTCTAAGTATATGTTTGGTGTCATTAACTATTGGCCTAAACTTCTTGTCCAAATATATAGACAACGGTTCTGTTAACCAGCCTTTACTTGAGACGATGGGTCTCAACGGGGGCTCAAATGGTTCCTTATGGATCTTAGGAAGACCTCTAAAAATGGGAATTAAAGGATTCTCCACCAACAAATATTTGTATAAGTCAGTGTCAATGACATTGCTTAACAGGAGGTCATATAAATGGCCATGTACACCTTTAATTAACTTATTTAGTGAACTACCATCCAAAGGTTGATAGGTATCTCTATCTGATAACATATACTCAATCTTGTTTTTATATGTCCCTTTCTCCATCACTACAATGGCTCCCCCCTTGTCAGCCTGTCTGATCACAATGTCCTCATTATTCTGTAGACATGTAACGGCGTCTTTCTCATCCTTGGTCATGTTGAAAAAAATCAGCTTTAACATCATTCTTACTGTATAACTCATGTAAGTCACTCTCACAAGCACGTTCAAAAGCCTCAAGCATGGGATGTTGTTGAGGTATAAACACTGAAGGTCTCTTAAAAACATTTGTGTTCCCAATGTTGGTGTCTAAAGCATCACCACCAAACAACATTTTAAGGCCAATATTCCTCGTAAATAATTTAATGTCTACGATGACATCAGCAACATCGGTAAATCTGGATGGTATAAAACTTAAGCCCTTATTAAGTACCGAAAGTTCATGTTCACTTAGCACATACCTTGAGATATTAAACACTAAGTCGTGTTTATAGATTTCAGAGCCTTCCTCTGCTGCTCGTATATCTCCTCGGTGCTTTTTCTTTTTTTCATTTTGTTGTACAGAGACCATGTCCTTCTGTCGAATGACTTTATTGGAAGCGGAAAAGTCGGAAACCCTTCCAATTCCACAAAAACCTCTTCTTCTGTGACTCCCAAAAACAAATCAATCGTCGGTTGCTTTTTGCGGACATCTCTGGTTACAACCTCGTCCACAGAATTGGACGTGATATGTGGAAGTGTGTGCAATTCACCATTAGAGTGTACTAAGGCTTCAACAGTAACTTGTCGTTGCCTGTTAACCACAGGTTTTGTCTTGGTGCCCGTATTCAAATCCTTCATCTCCTGAATCTTATGGCTGGGTCTCGATGTAAATGTTGACGTAACTGTGGGAGTGAATCTCTGCACAGCCGCTGCATCTTTCTCTACTGATGTACTATTAAAAGATGTAACATTTTTTACTTCGTTGTTGGCACGATTGAAATTTCTTTCCCTCGGCCAAGAAAATACCTGGCCTTTTTGAAAGTCCATAAAATCCCTTTCTAGTTTCTTCTTCTTATCTTGTAGGGATTTGTTCTCAAGGGAAAAAAGCATTGACTTTAAGTCATTATGTAAAATCTCTAATTCTTTCACATTGAGTAATTTGATTAGCTCTGTCTCTAAAGTATTAATTTCCGTCACCGGCGCCTTCTCCACTGTTTCATATTGTTCTATAAGTATTTTAATATAAGAGAAACTCATGTCTAAATTCAGTTTCTGCCATCCTGCCAATAGTTCGGGATAAGCTGTACCGAACGTAGGCATTTTTAGAACTCGGAGACCTCTGGGAACAAGCTTAAAACTTAGGCAAGCCTCCATGTGCAACTTCTGCCATTGAATATTTTTCAACTTTTGTAGTTTAGTTTCAAGGCGCCTTGTTGTTAAAATTACATCCATATTATGCTTCATATTGACACGTACATCGTCATTAGTGGATAATTCCTTCGTTGTTAACATAAAGAAAGAAATAAAATACATTTCAGACCACAGAGAAGGCCATGACTTCTTGAAAAGCTAGACTATAGAAACATGTGATAAAAGGCTAAAAAGGGTATTTTGCTTGACATGGGGAGCCTCTAATGGGTACAGAACAAGGGCTTAGCACTTTATAATGTATGTGTGTGTGTGTGTGTGTGTGTGTGTGCGTGAGGGGCTGTCATGGAGTGCTTTGTCTATGGTAAGATTTCACCTTATAGGCTTGTTGTAATGTTCACCAGCTTGTTGTTGTTTGTCTTTTCACTTTTCCCAGTTAGGGGTTGCCACAGCAGAACTCCGGCCCACTAATGAGTGGCAGTTGTTTTTTATGGTGTCGAGTTGCCAGCCCGATGTCCAACCTTCAACAAAGGCACGCCCATTCAATGCATGTCTTTCAAACATCCACTCAACCACAGGGAGGTCATACAGACTCCACACAGAAGGCACTCCCAACCCAAGCCAAGAATCGTACGGGAGAACCTCTTACTGTGAGGCAACAACGCTACCGCTGCACCACCACGGAAATGTAAACCAGGTACTTACGTATTATCGCAACCAGATTTCTGCGGTTGAGATAATACGCATGATGACCTGAAACCGAGTGTGGGAAATAACGTAAGCTGTTATTTAACATCTTTACTGATGAAAAAAAGTCTGGCTTACATTCAGGAATAGAGACAAATATTTTAGTGTTATCCCTCTTTTACGTGCACATGCTTCAATTGGCAGGGCTGCTGCCGCCTTACTGAAGAAAGGATTACTTTAACTGTGAGGTAGCAATGCTGACAATAAAAACAAAGACCCATGAAAATGCTTTCATTAAACTGTTTGTCAATGTTTTAAAACACGCAAGAAAAGACACCTTTGTAACAGAAACTTGCAGGAATTAAGGGCTTGCAAGAGTGATGGGGAATTATGTTGACAAGTGATTCTGGGGTACTTTTTTCTCGGCAGAAGTTGCCAGGTGTGGTTTGTTTTGGTGTTGTGATGGCACATTCGGACAAACTCTGGATGTACTTCAACAATTTCTGCATCTTTACGGCTGAAAATCTGTGCATGGCTCATTCGCTGTTTTTCCACTTGGTATGTGGGGGGAAGTTATCAGCGATTGCACTCAGACGGCATTCAAAGCAGTGTTTTTGCATTACACAAAGGCGAAGTTACTGTGGTGGTAGTGCTGCGGTAGCGTTGTGGCCTCACAGTAAGACGTTGTCCTGTATGATTCTCAGCTAGAGAGTCTTCTGGGCGGAGACATAACTTCGTTGAAGGTTGTGCGTCAGGGCCGGCAACTCGGCACATAAAAATCTGCTGCCAGTCATTAGAGGACCGGAGTCCCGCAGTGGCGACCCCTAACCAGGAAAAGCTGAAAGACACAACAACAGAGGTGA
Organism: Protopterus annectens; assembly: GCF_019279795.1. Taxonomy (NCBI): domain Eukaryota; kingdom Metazoa; phylum Chordata; order Ceratodontiformes; family Protopteridae; genus Protopterus; species Protopterus annectens. Next base: position 1,241,723,978 of record NC_056744.1, on the reverse strand, counting down.
TGTTGCAAAAAAACAGCATGACATGCTGGCAGTAAAGGCACACATAAAGAGCAACATTAATTTGTTAAGCTTTTATTGATAAACCTGCATAAAGTAACCTTCACTGTGAAAAAAAAAAGTTTGTATGACATTTTCACTACATTAAGGGTCACATTTAAACATCGGGAAGCAACTGGTATAAGTACCGTTCACCACTGCAACAAAGTGCCAATTACTGTCAATGTCCTTCTGTGAAATGGGACAACGTAGTATGACAGAAATCCTGTCATATTATTAGATCGTTGTTGCAACTTTTCTGTATGTGGCTACTACTCCTAAAACTCTGCTGCGTAACCTAAAAGGTACTTTGAAGGGGTTGCAGTGAAGAGCGATGCTTAAGACAGAAAGTGTCTCGAAGCCCCCAAATTGACACTTGTTGTGGGCCTCCTAGCGTGTTAACACCAGCCCCGAGCGTCCTGAAATTAGGAGAAAGAATATTTAAGTTTCCTTCAATTATTTTATCTGAAATATCCACATGCTACATGAAACAGAATAAACTAGTCACATCCTACAAGAATTTTTTTTGGCAAATAATAATAAAGTCTAATCCTTTGCACTAGTTTGCGGGCATGGTTTCTCCTGTAAAATCTTACTTCTCATGAAAGAACACCCCACTTTGGGCATTTAAAAAAGTGGAAAGTATGAATGGCTCTCGAATGTCCATCCGATAACATATTAACGACGTACTCAGACTAACTTGCTGGACTTCACAATCCCGTTGCATATTTCTCTCTCGTTTATTAATTTTTTTACGATAGCGTTTGGATAAAAAATGAGACTTGAACATATTCTCATAATGATGGCTCTCTATTAGGGTTACCACCTGTCCCACTTTGCGAGGGACAGTCCCTCTCTGGGCAGTTGTGTCCTGACAAAAAATTGTAAACATGGCAAATGTCCTGAGATTTTAGGACAAAATTATTTCCTATATTTTATGTAATAGTTGCATAAAACAGTTATTCTGTATCTAAAATACCTACATGTTATAAGAAACAGAATAAGCAACTAAAATGCTACAAGAATAAGCTTTTATGTAGGCAAAAAAGTTAAGTTCTAACATTTGTACTGACCGTGGGTATGTGTCGGCCTGTAAAATCTGATGTTTGTACCAAAAATGTCCCACTTTGGCCATTTGAAAAGGTGGCAACCCTACTCTCTATTTCACAAGATACCAGCCATACACATCTCGTTGAACACTTCTCCTCTACTCTAGAAAAAACTACGTCCCCAAACAGTAACCAGCACGCATTCAAAACTGTGAGAGGCCGTCCTTATTTCCTGCCCTACCCAGTTCTTATAGAGAGACTAAACCCTTCCTGGAGGTGGCTCATACCATATTAAAGAGGAGGTACTGTATCGAACAAGTGCTGCTTCTCTTCGCCTGCGCGTCAGCTGACATTACGCGCATGTGGGTAATGCAGGCAAGGAACTCTCCAAAGTGTTTTACTGCGAATCTGCTGTCACATTTATGGGAGGTGCTTTGTGTTGTTAAGGCTACATTTTCATACGGACTCGTTGAGGTGTGTTCACCTAATTTGGCTGAAATTAATACACCGTCAGTTGTTGACAGTGAGAAGTTTGCTCGTATAAACGAATTGACTTAATATTTAATGGAATCGCATCCTGTTAGGACCATACCTATTCGCCATACTTTATGACAAGTCAGTTTTACGTTCATCTCGTACAAGTTTCTGGGACTGGTGTGTTCTGTTTTCTACATATGCTATTTAGTGTGGGGCAAAGCAGCTAGCACTCTGTGCTGTCAGTAGAGAAGGAACCCGAAAATAAACAACCGTCATCGTTACTGTCACTCATTCTTACTGAATCCTGAAGTTGTCCAGATGTTATCTAGGAAGCAAAAGAAAATCCAACAATCTAAAGGCCAAGGAGTAGCAGCAGCCAAACAGGTAAAATAGTAGGGAAACTTTTTTCTGGATGTCCCAGTTTTGACGTGGGGCTCACCGCTGAGGGCTTTTTAGATGGGCGCTCTGCTGTACCTTTTCTGAATAGGGAAGTCTAAAATTGTATGTCATGCAGATTAGAAATTTAGTGATTGCACATTTTTCTGCTCATTTTGAGCTTACATCCTTTATAACTCATTTGAGGAAAATGTTATGGTTATGTCAGCCTTACTTTGTACGGCATATGTTAATTGG
>NC_056744.1:1241656783-1241714283 GCF_019279795.1 Protopterus annectens | reverse complement strand
TGATTTGGACATCATTAGAAATAATATAGGTGACTTTAAGATTTTTAACTATTCCTCTGTATGTGTAGCACCTGAACTGGTCGAGTTACTAGCCAAAGGTTACACCTTTGTCCCCAGGAAAAACTTGAATCTGGCTAGAACAATCATGGACATTAAATTTAGTTTCCTGGTAAAACACTTAAAGTTTCTGTTAGGTGATACTCATGATCCTAGTGACAACCTCATACATGTAGCTAATACATTTAATTCACCAAACCATCCAGTTCTACAGTCTTTTGAATGGCTTTGTGAATTGGATCTACGTTCCACTTGTTTTAAGGGCACTAATGGGTTTAATACTAATAATGCTTTCCAACCTAATGTTTCTAAACAAGAATGGGAAGCTTTAATGTTAAGATGTCAAGGTTTGTAAACCTGATAATTGAGGTGGGTTAACCATTATGGACAACTGGGATTATATACGTTGAATGCGTGAGATTTTGACCACTGAACCTTATCAAAAGGTATCCCTAAATGAATTGAATGCAACTCATCAGCACATTAAGAGCCAAATAGAAGACCTTTATCTAGAAGAAAGACTAGATATAGCTATATAGCTAGATACAATTTCATGTGTATGTCTTTTCCCTGAATACCAGTACTTTTCGGTATTCCCAAAATCCATAAGGATTTAATTAACCCACCAATGAGACCGCTAGTTGATGCCCATAATTCGATCACCTACCCCTGTGCGAAAATTGTAGATTTAAGTTTTAAAAAATACTTAATCCGTGAAAAGCAAATCTGTAAGGATTCATTGTCCTTTTTACATAAAATTAGTGAATTACAATTTGATAAGGACCACAGTTTTCCCACGATCGATGTGAAAGATCTGTACACTTCAATCCCCATCAGGAGGGGGATTAGCACCTCACTAAATAGAAGAGGTGAGCCAAGTAGGGAGACTGAATTAGTAACAGAACATTCGGATTTAATTTTATCGAATAACTTTTTTCTGTTCGATAAGGAATACTATCTTCAGAAAATTGGGGTGGCCATGGGTTTACCATGTGGCACAAGTGTAGCTATCTTAGTCATGGCTCATTGGGAATCAGAGTTTATCTTCAAATTGATAACATCAAGGAAGATATCCTTTTTTATACCAGATTCCTAGATGATAGTTTCATCAGCATCAGGGGAGATGTGGTTAAAGCTACCTCATTGGTTAATTATTTCAGTAATACCACCGACTTCCTGAAATTCACATTTAATTTTAATAATGATGAGATCAATTATTTGGACATCATTCTCAGGAAGGATTATGCTAGGCAGTGTTATGTAGCTCAGGTATACAGAAAAAGTACATATTCCAACTCATTTCTCCATTTTTCTAGCAGTCACCCTTACCATCAGAAATTATCAGTGGTTAAGGGCTGCTAGAATTGTCACTTTAGATAGTGATTTTATTACTGAATGTACTGTATTGAAAAAGATGTTCATCAGCCAAGGCTATCCTAGTAAATTAATTTATTCCTGATAGGGGAGGTAAAAACAAAGAGGTTTAATGACTTCTACGCTCCCCTCTTGAGTACAGCAATCAGTGTTAACTTCTCCATTAATGGAGAGGGCCATGCCCCTACCCTTGAACTGGTAGCAGATAAACCTAGTGACTTTACATTGAGTCTATTTACGACATTTGGTGCATATAGTTCTATTTTGAGGTTTATTGTCAGTAAGAATTGGGACCTACTATGGAATGATTCCTTTCTCTTTCAGAAGGTAGGGAGTGTCCCCAAAATCATTTTCAAAACAGGCCCTAATTTAAAGAATTTATTAGAGTATAAACTCACAAAATTATCAGGACACTTAGGGATGTAGAAGTGCGAATCCTGTAGGTTTTGTAAATTTATTGAAGTCGGTACATCTTTCAGAGTCAATGGTTTCGTATATAGGCTGAAAAGTAAATTTAATTACAATTCAAAATATGTAGTCTACCTTGCTAAATGGCAGCAGTGCTCCATTTATTATATAGGCAAGACAGAACGTAGATTCCGAGAACGCATTTGCAAACATCGAAATGCTATTTGTAAGGGCAAACAGGACAATGCTTTAGCAAAACACATTTCAGTGGAGAAAGACCATGCATTTAAATATATGGTTATAGATTGTGTAACGCATGATATTAGGGGTGGACCTGAGGGCCTGAAGTTAGAAGAACTGTAGTTATTCCAGCAAATAAATTTAAATTCATGTAAATATCCTGGATTGAATGACTCCTGTTCAATTAAGTGCCTTTTGAAGCTTAAGAGCTTAGTAAGGTGGATTAGAATGTTCTGCAGCTACATTCTTGTTTTATATTAGGATTACAGTGATAACGTTTTAAAGTTTATCAGCTTGTTTGTTCTTGTCTTGTTTCACATACATTTATTAATGAATATTTTTGCATATATGGTTTTATTACTGAGTTATACCAGTTGTATTTGTTTAATGTGCAGTTTTACCATGCACGTTCTTGTGAGTTCCTGAATGAGATGTGCTGGCAGGTATTGTTATGTAATTAATTAATTATTCAGTACTGCTTAGTTCTGATTTGAGCTTTCATATCATATGATGTGGTGAAATGTTTTAAAAAAGCGTATTCTGGTTTTGCTTTTATTTGAAGAAGTTTGAACTGTAGATTCACACGAAAAGCGCTTTATTAAACTGTCACGGTTCCTAGAGTGGTGCCCCCGGAGTCTTTTTTGTTTTATAGTAGTTTTTGTTTGTTTATCGTAGGAACAGTTGAAACGTCCACATAATTTCCTTACTAGAAGAATAGAAGGTGTAAGTAAAATGTCTTTTTCAGACCAGCCCAAGGCCCCATCACTGTATTCTGTCTCCTACAGGCTTTTGAGGAGAGATCTGTGCCTGGCATACAGCGCGTTGCAGACCTCGCTCTGATGGACTTCCTGTATATCCACAAAACACACATCACCAGAATTACCCGTTCTGAAGACTTAAATCTTGCCTGTGATATAAATAGGACCTGCTGGAGAGATGGGTATGTATCCCAGAGATTACTCCATCTATGTAACAGGCTCCCTCTCCAGGTGAAGCAGAGTTCCTCCCTGACCCAAATCTAGTGCAATTTGGACAGTTGGATGGGAAAATGGAAATTCATCCCTGGTTTGACAACTATGTCTCTAATGGACACAGGTAACTTGTAAATTGGTTATCTTCCAGACCCATGCTTACACTTATCAAGGGTATCAGAACTTGTCAGAGATTTGGGATGCATGGCTAGGCTTAAAAAGGCCCTTGTGGTCGTTAGCCTAGTAAACGCCTATGAACTTATTTCCACTATGTAATGCCTTTCTTCTCCTTGTATGCGCTGCTTCTTTCAGTAGCTGAAAGTTCAGCTGTCCATTCACATTCTTCAATTCTTGAGCACTTTTCTGAAAAGTCATTCAAAGAACACAAATCGAACAATTATAAATTTCTTGCGAACAGTAAAATCTATTAAGCACAGATAGCAGTGTGTTCAGAAACAAAATCTTTATTTTTATGTTGTTTAACGTTTTGTTAATTGAAGAAGTTGTCTGGTCTGAGTTCCTTTTTCAGCCATGACCCAGGCCATATTGGCAAATACAAGAACAGAAGAAACAAAAATTAATATTCGGATAATCAAGCACTTATTTGTTTAGTGCTTGTTTACAAAAACATACAATAAGCTGGTTGCAGAAGTGTGCACACCCTTAAACTAATGCTTTGTTGAAGCACCTCAGAAAAGTCCAACTGGGTAGAAGCCCATTTTCAGTGGAGGCCCAGGGAAAAAAGTTCCAAATTATTACAAAACATTTAAATAACTACTTTTACAATCTTCAGAAATAAAACAAAAGCATCTGCAGCTTACATAATTGTAACAAATTAGACACAATGTGAAAACATTGGGGAATCAATACAAGGTATACGGCAGTCATTTCATATTTAGAGAAATTTTGGACATTTTGTAAAGAAATTAAAGGTGAGTTAGTGTAATACAAGTAGGAACTGCAATATGAAGTGAGAGAAAACAGACTTGTGGTACATTTACAGAGAAAGCTAGAAAAGAGAATTAGATAGCAATAAAGAAATGCGTGAAGAAGGTAGAGTAAGGCGGTATAAGGAATGAAAGGTACTTGTTCACATTTAGGGATATAGGTTATCCTGGTTTTGAAAAAGAACAGAGCCAGATTTTGTCTAGGAAGTCTTTCAGAGGGGTTTTGAAAGATGGGAGGGTGGGTATAGACCTGATGGATGCAGTGAAGGAGTTCCAGGCCATAGCAACCTTGTATGAGTATAGACAATGCCCAACAGATTTGCTAGGCTTATAGACAGGAGTTTTTTGGTCACTGGATCGCAGTAACCGACTGAAAACATAGTTGTGTTGAATTTTTTTAGTGCTGGGCAGGCAGATGGACATTGGATAATTTTATAGATGGTAAGAAGCTGTGTATATTTTAGTTGATGTGGCAGCGGTAATCTCCAAAACTAATTTGTTAGCGCTTTCATTGATAACATTTTAACTTCTTCAGACATCAGATAAAAGTACATTCATTATATAGTAGTTAAATAATGACTTCATATATCAATTAATCAATTAAACATTAAAAGGGCCATTAAAACAGTTTTTCAGCAGTAATCAGAATACAGTGAAAGAAACTAGCATCAGTTGCTTCAGAACCCACCTCCAAATATATATATATATATATATATATATATATATATATATATATATGTGTGTGTGTGTATATATATATATATATATATATATATATATATATATATATATATATATATATATATATATACATATCATACAAATATAAATATATGTTCACTCCCAAATATTACTGATCAAAAATAAACAATAAAAATAGGCGAAGGAGGTAGTAACCTATGGGGAAGTCTATATGGATTTGGTGACAATGTGAACAGGTCTATCCCAAAATTACAGATTTTAATGAACTCTACAGGTGACTTTAAAATCTATAATTTGATGTTTCCCCCGCACTTTTTAAATCTTTGTCAATAGGTCTGATGTTTGTGCCAACTAAGAGAGCTGATTTAGCAGCTACTTTGTTGGACCAAGATTTTTACTCGAAAGTTAAATTTAAAGACCTTATTTGGAAATCAATGTTCTGTTGCTCATGACTGTGTTTAATCCAAATCTGCAGAATACTGTAGCTTTATTTGAAAAACTGTGTGAATTGGATATTAGGAATATGTTGAAAAAGACTGAAATATTCTAACAGTTATAAGATTTCCGCTGCTGAATTGGATGCCTTGAGGGAGCTTAAAAATGCTGATGTTAGCGTTTTAAAGCCTGATAAGGGGGGGGGGGTTATGAATGAAATTAATTACAACAACAGGATTTTGGATGTACTTAACTCAGATGCTTATGTTATGGTGTCTTTAAATTAATTTAATGGGGCTTGTCAACATATTAGATCATATCTTAATGATTTATTCATTTATTCTAGAATTAATATGGGTGTGTATAATTATAACAACAAAAACCAGTCCCTGCATGTAAGGCAACTGCCAGGTCTCAAAAGGCAAATCAAGAAAAAAAAAACGTAGACCAGCAGACAATGCTATACTGATAAGTAATTTTCTTTATTATGCCATAAGGCACATAAAAAAGGCAAAAATCCTACAGTTCAAAAACCAAACCGGTTTCGGCTTATATATGAAGCCTTCATCAGTGAAGTGTTTTCTGTTCTTTACTGATGAAGGCTTGTTATACAAACCGAAACCGGTTTGGTTTTTGAACTGTATTCAACAAATCTACTCTGGCTCTTTCATTAAACTGAATAAGTCATGGCTGAAAATGTTGAGGATTGTAGAGCCGTATGTGGCATGAGGGTGAGTTATAGCTTGTACATCAAGGTTAATAGATAACAAAAGAATGTAGAGAATTGGATTACTGCTGTAAGTAATCAGTTACTGATGCAGGGAATACATTTTTTTTTACCCCGCACTATTACAAGGATTCCTGCTGTGTGTACCATATGTTGATGAAGTGTTTAATAGAAGTGTGTTGAATTGTCTCTACAAATGTATGGTTTATGACTACTGATATAGATCTAGTTCTTATTCATATATAATTCTGTTTTTATTGGTGTTTAGATGTTGTGGATCTGTAAATATTTTTTATTGGACAGGTGACTTTTGTATACATTTTTGATGAGCCTTAATCCTTGCCTGAAAAAGAGATCCATTTTTCAGTAAGGTTACCTGTTTTAACAAAACATTTAAATGAACAAATTTATACAGGAAGTGCAGGTAGGTATTATTGTAGCAGTCTGTGATCTTAAATTGCATTGACAGAATATTTGAAATTTGGTAATAGATGTGAGAGACCTGAAGTGAATGTCTAGGACTCTTCTCAGAAAGTCTTCAATTGTGTTGTCCTCACCACTGGGGATGTACATACCCATAGTATACAATAGCATCCATTTAAGAAACGGGCATTAGTAATACCTGAGATGCATGTTCCGTAGTTCTTGCTCACGTGGCAGTCACAAAAAATAATTACTGGAGGCCATCTCCAGAGTCTGTGTTGTTTTTGATCATTCTGACAGACAGTATAAATGCTGTATGTGTCAAGAAGTGAACAAGGTATTAATTTTCAAGTTGCTGAGCATTCAGAAGTTCAGAAATTAGCATTTTTTAGTTATGTTAGTGTTTAGTAAAAGTTGCCACATTGTTTTTTTGTATGTTACAAATGAGAAAGTCTTCAGGATATTCCATCTTTCGTGAGAAAATGGTCCAATTACAACTGGGAATACTCTTCCTGCAGTAGAGTTCAGTAGAAAACTGAAAGTTGTGGGTCAAGACATGCCTACCCTCTTCTCATTTATCAAGTTTTTTTGCCTTAAATATAACATACCCTTGTCCTACTATATACTCTTACTTGCATCTTCTGGAAACATATGATTGTGACATCTTTTTTACTAAATAATTATAGTATAACCTGCTTTCTTTTTTATATTGTGTATTAATTTGCAGTTTTTGTATTGTACCTGCATTTCTCTGTACTGTGTTTGGAATGTCTACCCTCTTTGATAATCTCTGTACTATTCCTACAACGTACATTGTACATCTGAATAGTTGTTTATGAACTTGTGTTTATATGAGACATTTTGATTTGTTTATATGAGTTGTTTTGATTTTGTTCTCACAGAGCTTATCTCCCCGGGCCTCTACTGAAAATGGACATATATCCAGTTAGACTAGCCTGGTCAACAAATGTAAAATAAATAAAAAAAAATAAATAAAACTGTAGGCTTTTTGCCTTTTTAATGTGCCTTATGGTATAATAAAGAAAATTACTTATCAGTATACCATTGTCTGCTGGTCTACATTTTTTTTCTGCATATAATATATCAATATATTGGCTCCTTTAACTCCGACCATGTTTGGACATCTATATTGGCTCCTTTAATTCCCACCATGTTTGGACATCCAAAAATTCACAAGAGTGAGTTGAAACCACCGTTCTGTCCTATTGTGGACCTATTGTGGACCTTAGGAAATGTATCGCATATGGCTGTGCCAAGTTTATTGCTAGTTTATTGAAGAAATATTTGAAAGATGTAGCCCAGATATGTTTTGATTCTTGGGATTTTTAAAACAGTTTGAATTCCCTAACATTTGATGCTGGATTTAATTTTTTAACAATCAATATTAAGGACTTTATATACTGTTATCCCACAGGCCTTGGGGATAGAATGGTAAGAGAATTTCTACATACAAAGGGTGCCCCTGGAGATGAGATTGATCTTAAGTATTTACTCGATATTATTCTCTCCAATAATTTAATCTTGTTTAAAGGCAATTACTATCTTTAAAAATTGGGGGTAGCTATGGGCTTCCCTTGTGCTAATTGTATGATGGCCTTTTGCGAGGAAGAGTACCTATTTAAAAGTGAACTTTATAAGGAACATGTTTGGTATACCAGATTCTTGGATGACATTTTTATTATTTTTAGAGGTGATGGTCATCAGGCTTTGACATTTGTCGAGCAGATTTCTGATTTAACCCATTTTTTGGATTTCACCTTTGAGTTTGGGTCCTAACACATTTCTTATCTGGATGTGTTCCTTTTGAAGGATAGACTCAATATGAGATATGTAGCCAGAATTTTTAGGAAGGCACATGTATTGTAATAGCTTCCTCCATTATGAGAGTAACCACCCCTTCCATCAGAAGTAGTAGGTGTTCAAAGGCCAAATAGTGAGGCCGGCCAGGATGGTCACGCTTGATGACTACTTTCTTTCTGAATGTGAGCATTTGAATAATATGTTCTTAGCCGGGTCTTACCTTATTGAATTTTTGACAACTGTCATAAATGAAGTAGTAATGAAAAGGGAAGAAGGTTGGTTTAAACCTATCCTTGGGGGTGGACATGAGCCCATTGACCCTAACAGGTTGGATGTTTCTAATGGGACATATGGTATATTACCTGCTAGTTGTATGGATTATTCAGTAAAGTTTAGTACCTCTTTTTCATTAGATGCTGGAATCCTAAGAAACATTTTATCCAAAAATTGGGTAGTACTCATGGAAGATCCTTCACTTAGACAAAGGATAGGTACTGAACCAGGCATGGTATTTAGGCATGGCTGTAATATTAAGAATTTATTGTAGAATAAGAGTAAGTTTCATGCCGGCAGGGCCGGTTTGTTCAAATGTGGAGGTTGTAAATTTTGTCATTTAATTGTGGTTTCTGAGAGATTTTGTATTGCGAATATCATTTATTATTTAAAAGGCAGGTTCAGTTGTGAAAGCCCAAGGGTTGTTTTCCTTACCCAGTGTCAGAACTGTGCCAGTTTTTAAACTGGAAAAACTGGGAGACATTTTAAGGAGAGAATTTATGAGCACTAGTATAATATTGGTAGGAGAAATAGTACCAATGCTTTAGCCAGGCATGTTATGAAAAATGATGGCCATAGATTTTCTTATATGGTTATCAAATGGGTGATGAAGGATGAAAGGGGTGGGCCATGGCAGTTGCATTTGGAAGAACAAGGGTTATACTGGGAACTTAGGCTTAATGCCTGTGTTTACCCTGGAAATGAATGAACAGTGCTCTTTAAAATGCATTTTGAAATTAAAAGCCTTATAAAGGTAAATTGTTTTTGTTATTGTTGACTGTGGTTATTTAGAATATTTTTATTTATTTTTGATCAGTAATATTTGGGAGTGAACATATATTTATATTTGTATTTTATGTATATGTATATATATATATATATATATATATATATATATATATATATACAAGTGGGTTCTGAAGCAGTTGATGCTAGTTTCCTTCAGTGTGTTCTGATTACTGCTGAAAAACTGTTTTAATGGCCCTTTTAGTGTTTAATTGATTGATGTGTGAGGTCATTATTTAACTACTATATAATTAATGTTTCTTTTATCTGATGTCTGAAGAAGTTGAAATATTTTTATTAATGAAAGCGCTAACATAAACTGGTTTTGGAGATTACCACTGCCTTTGTTGTTTTTATTAGTTATTTTTTGTTGATGTGGCAGTTCTAACCAATTTAGGCTTTTCAGTGCTGTACAGTGGTGTGTTCTGAAGGGGGTGTATGCTGTAAATTCAGCAACTTTGTTATAGTATTGTTCAAGTTTCAGTTTTTGTGAGACCTGGGGTTAGTAAGAATGGGAGCATCATAAAGAAGAGTGGGGAGGAGGTAAGTAGTGGCAAGTGTAGTTTTAGTTGCATCTGCGAGAAAGTTTTTGCCTCCGTAAAACATCCCTAGTTTTTCTTATACAATTTTGTATATGCAGATCACATGTAAGATTATCATCCACTGTCACCAGTAATACTTTGCTATGAGAAGTGACTTCAGTGGTTGTATTATCATGAGAGAGGACTTTAAATGTATTTATTTCATGAGAGAGGGATTTAGGGAAAAAGTAATAGTTTGGCCTTTTATGGGTTGAGCATGAGTTGTGAGTTACGAAGCCATTTTTCAGGGGCAGCTAAAGCTTCCTGAGTAATTTTTTGGAGGTGTACCATGTTGTCAGATGTGCATATGAGAGTGGAATCATCTGTGTATTGTATTAGGTTGGTCTGTTGTATGAAAGTATAGAGAGTGTTGGTGAAAATGTTAGAGGAAGGGACCAAGGATAGAGCCTTGTGGTACACCAGTGGTGACTGGGAGGTAAGGAGAAAGCGTTAAGTGCCCTTTTACTGACTGACACCTATTGGACAGGTAGCTTTTGAACCACAGAAGGGTGGGCTGAGAGAGACCTAGTAAGGACATTTGAAGAAGTTTGTTGAAGTTTTTAGACAAGTCTAGAAATAAGGAAGATACCAGTTTGCCATTATCTCTAGCTTTATTGATGGTGTCTGTATAGGTTAGAAGGGCAGTGCTAGTTCTATGGGATGGATGAAAGCCATGTTGTGTAGGGGATAGAAGTTTTTCCTACAGGAGGTAATCTAGCAATTGTGTTTGAATGCATTTTCAAGAATTTTGGCAAGGGAAGATAAGATTGCTATAGCTCTAAACTTATTAATGTCTGTTGAATTTCCTCATTTGTGCAGAGGAATAATGTGACTTTTTCCAAAGACAGGGAATGTGGGATTCCTGGAATGACCTATTTATAAGGATTGAGACAGGATAAGCAATGCTATTGGCTGCTATTTTTAGATACTCACTTGGAAGGTCATCAGCTGAAGAAAAGCACTGTTTAAGTTTGAGTAGTTTTATATAGAATGTGAGCACAAGTTTGAAGGTGAAAGTGGATGTGGTGGTATGTGGCTGTTGGGCAGATTTGGGATTAGGTGTTGAGGAATCCTTGGTTAGAGATGCTGTACTACCTATAAAATAAGAGTTGAACTGTTTTGCAGTTTTGAGTAATGAGTTATCAGAAGAGGGGGGTTTAAGTTGAATTTCTGGCTGAGATGTAAGATTTCTTTAATGAATGCCCAAACTTTTTTAGGGTTGTGTTTAGTATTATTTTGAAAGTTTTTATAGTATTGTTTTTTGTCTTTCTGTTTGTTTTTTTTTTAGTACAATTGCAAATCATTCTGAAGTTTTCAAGATATTGAGGTTTTTTTTATATTTTTGGCATTTTTCCATGCTTTTTTTCTGTCTTGCATTAGCATTTTACTCTTTTTGGATAGCCAAATTGCATTATTTGTTTTCAGTCTCTTCCTTCTAGGCGGTGCATGGCTTTTTTAGGATATTTAGACAATTTGTATTAAATTCAACTACAGCATCGTCTAAGTGGAGGATTTTTAGGAAGTTCCAGTTAATAGATAGTGTAGTAATGAATATTTCTGGGTTTAACTTGGAAAGGTTACATGTTGTTGTATAAATGGGCTGTTTAATTGGATGTGCAAGATATCTAGCCGTATAGATTGGGAGATGATCACTGAAAGAGTCTGACATTTTACCCATGGTGGAGTATTTGCTAGGGACTGATACTAGGCACCAGTCTAGTAAGAATTTGAGTCTCACTATAATGTGCGAGGCTTTTAATTAGCTGTGAAACCATACAAGTTCATGTTGGATGTAGACGAGTTAGTTTATGTCCAACCAATTGAAATTCATATCACCTGGTAATATTTTTTTCTTGTGGAAATGTTTAAGGATATCCAATGTAGGATATCTTCCAGTATAGCTGTAATGTCGCCAGGAGAGATGTAAAGGGGAGTAATGCATATCTGTTTATAATTGTTTATTTTGAGGAAAGCAATAAGAAGCTTTGCTGAACTGAATTTTGGTGTTGGTTTGCTGAAAGGGGAAATGTGGTAGATATTGTGAAATATTAAAGCAATATCACCACCTTTCCTCTTTATACTGTCTTTACGGATGATATTATATTCAGCAAGTATAACTTCGGAGTTGTTTATGCTGGGTGTATGTCATGTTTCAGTTACAGCGAGATCATCAGGCTTATGTTGGATAATCCAGGCATGTAGTTCAGCAGTTTTATTTCTTTTACTTGTAACATTTATTACAGCAAAAATTAGATCACCAGGGTTGGGAGATTGGTTGTTTTTTGGGTTAGAGATTTATTGTGATAGGTAAAGCCAGGATTAGGGTACATATCTCCTCCCTAGAAGGATTTTAGTATATTGTGGAATAATGCATACTTGTTTTATTTTTGGACTGGTTTTTGCACTTAATTTTGTTTTTGTTTGAGATGCAGTGCAATTAATTAGCCTACATTTGGAATAAAGGTGAGGTGCAATATTAAATAGATTTTTTGTGCAAATGTGTGGAGAGGAAGTATGGATGGGTGTATATGGTCATACTCTGTAGACCAGTACACAGAATTAGAGGTTTGTAAGTACAAAACTGTTTGCACAGGAACACACAGAAGAATGTACAAGATGAGACTAAATACCTGTTAGTGAAGTAAACCAGTGTAATATTGAAACAAGGAGGCCTCATTAATCCTGGGGTGTAGTAAAGATATGTAGTAGATACCAGGGCCAGAGAGGAGAAGAGGAATATTAACCCCATGTCTGAAGCAGTTACATTTGTTTTCAGTAGTGAAATGGGAGCACAGTGTTTTCTTGAATGTAAGGAGGTCGTCTATTTGATGGATATCTTCTTATAGGGAGTTGCAAAATGCAGGGGCAGTTTTTGAGAGTGATCTCCTTTCGTCCTTTCTGCATGTGAAATGCTTTTTAGTAGATGGGTTTTAGATCCCCTGAGGAGCTAGAGAGAACATTCAGTGGATAATTTGTTAAGAAGTGGAACTCATTATTTCTGTGCAAGAGCTTAAAAGTGAAAGTTTCTAAAAGTAATAGATAGGGCTGTAGTTCTATCTGGTAGTCATTTACTTTTCCTCAAAGTGGTACAGAAAAGTTCATTGTAGCTAGACAGATACATCTAAGAATTTGTTTTTTAGCAGAGTGAAGTTGTAAAAAGCAAAGAGAAATGATGGGAACCCCATATTTTAGACTGTTAGTTAAGTAATATGGTGATGGCACTGGGTTGCCTAGTTTCTGTGGTTAACCGATTCAAAATGTTAGTTTTTTTAGCTAGGAGAGAATTTTGCGAGTTTGGGTATCAAACTTTTCATGAAAGTTTAAATTATTTCTGGTCAAAAAGTAAGCCTTAGGTGGTAGGTACTTGTTTTGCTTCACAAAAGGAATTGGTGAACCTGTGGGTCAATGACATAAAATGTCTTTCGTACAATAATAGAAGCCAGTACATTTGCAGTCTTGACATCTGTACTACAATACACTGTAATGCAGAAACATCATGAATTCTGTTTTTCTTTAATCTATCACAAACAATTTTTTCATGTCTTGGAAAATGAACAGCCTAGACATGTAAAGTTGAGGAGTTTAAATAATGGCTTTGCACTCCTTTCTACGTGCTTTTTAAAAAATATTTACATAAATATGAAAAATGTATGCCTATATGCATAATTAACAGTATACATAACATTCATGATCTCTCAAACTGTACAACTTACTTTGTGTAAGTATGAATGACAGTCTTCTCCAGTGTCTTCCAAGGTTCAAGTGATTTTACACTGTGATTTATAACTGAGATGGTTTTGGAAATATTAATGTACATATGGACATAGTGCATGTATTCTTAATTACTAGAAATCTACTACCAATATATTAAGCATACTGCAATATACATTAGCAGTGCCATTTCATTTTTCTGTCTGCCACCATGGCCTTTCATGCTATGCCTCTAAATAAGCTGTTGTTCTCCGTACCTCTCAACCTCGTAGAGCAAGAAATGTGGACAAAGCCATATATAAAAGTGGGATAAAAGGCCAAAAATAGGTATATTTTAAAATATTGCTCCTACAAACTTAAAAAGTTGATAGAATAAATGTTTTTACTTTAGCATGAACTTTTCCGAAGAGTATGAAGTTTGAAACTCAAATGTCTGTCATTATTTTCTAACTTCAGTTTTCAATGATTTGGTACTAATTTGCCAGAAAACCACACTTTATGAAAAATGGACCAAAAATATGAAGCAAAAATCTGGACATTCTGCAAAAATCTGTACAGTTGAGCGATATGTTGTTCTCTGTTACGAAAATGTGAATGTAAACATGAAAATAAGAATAACAAGTTGCAAACAGTGGCTAATACCCTCACTGCAGTACATCCTAGATTAACAATCCATGGAATTTTGTTTCTTACTGCTTACCTTTTATTAAGTGTTTAGGTCACTTAGTAAACAAATGAATCCCCAGAAAATGTTGCGATACCAAAAGGACCTGTGGAGATTTAAAGGAAGTATAAAAAGTGTTACAGGTATGAATGACTTGAGGCATGATACATTTCCCAAAAGTGGCTGCAATTTTTTTTTTTACTCAAAAAATGTTTTATTTTTCTTCAAAAATTAACAATAATTACTTGTAAATTATCTAATAAGTTCACAGAATAACAAACTATATTCATTATTTACATTGGCTTGAAAGTAGATTAAACAAAAACAAGAGAAGAAAAAACAGTAAAAGCAAAATCAGTCTGATTCAAATATGAATGATGATTACACAGGAGCTCTCTTTTTTTTTTTTTTTTTTTTTCAAGAAGAGTCTGAGGTCATTTTTAATGTCTCAGTAACAGTAAATATATTCTTCCAGGGATTATTACTCCAAGACTTGGGAGAAATCCTCATTTCTTTAATTTTTAACTTCCATCAATGCTGTTTCATTCAAGAGTGTTAAAAATTCTTCAAAAGTTGGTTCGTTGATGGATTTCCATTTTCTAGAAACACATTTTCTATCTGTTGCTAGCATAGTCCATAATAAATGCAAGTCTTTTTTATTGTGATTAGGGATGTTTGTATTTCAAGAAATGTTTTGTGAGGAATTGAAGTTATAGATGTTGGAAATATTTTGTATAATTCAATTATAATACCATTAACTCCTGGTGTTTTATTGCTTTTACTTTCTTTAATGTTTTCAGTAACTTCTTTGTGTGTGATTTGTTTTTGAAATTCTTGTTTTAATTTTTCTGGTATTTTCTTAATTTCGGGGAAGTTTAATTTTATGTTTGAGGGATTAATATGAACTTTACTGTTTCCAAAGTGTTCTGTATAATGATGTTTAAAGGCATCAAGAATATCACTTATGTCCGATACGTTTGTATTGTTTTTCCCTCATGAGATATATTAGTGATATTGTTCGCTTCTGGTATGTCTTTTTACTCTCAAAGCTAGATAATGCATATGTTTTGGAGATGTGGAATGTGAAATAAGTTTTAATTTTTTTAATGCCAAATTGGTTTTATGTGTTAGGATTTCGTTTTATTTTTATTGTTATTGGAATCTTTCAAGTCTTTGTTTTTAATAATTGTGAGTTGTTTTTGTATATTATGTATTTCGGATTCCCACTCTTTTTTGATTTGTTTTTAAACCATGTAAGTATTTTACCATACGTATAAGCTTTCAAAGCATCCCAAATCTTAACTAATTTAATTTCTTCAGAATAGTTGGTGTCTAAGAAAAACTGAAGCTCTGAAATTAACCACGGTTTAAGTTCTTTCAGTTTTGTAATATAAGCTGGAATTCTTGTTGTAAATGTTAGTTTTTAAAGTCCATTTTAAGTTTAAGAATGAGGAAATTGTAATCTGATAAAGGGCAAAGGGCTGTTAAGAATTTTATTATTTTTGCATTTAGTTCTTGTGAGATCTAGATTTTGTCTATGCTTGAGTATTAAATCTATAATCTTGATGGGAAAATAATAATGAATTATTTTCTTTAAAAGTAAATGTGTCTATTAGATTGTGATTTTCCCTCCATTTTTAAATATTTTTGCTATAGATGTGATACATAAATTTCTCTTATTAGTAGACTCTGAATTGCCCATTATACACTTACAAAGGAAACTTGATAATAAGTGGTGATTTTATGTACTATCAAAGTCTAGATGTTTTTTAACTGTCCCAGTTCCTATGCCCGGGAACCAGTATAAATTTACTAGTGTCCAGAGTCTGTTATTAAATTTCACTATGACAAGCACTTTTAAGGCCATCCTTATCTTCGTGGGTATAAATAATTTGGGGGGGTAATATATTCTTCTTCCATAAAATCATTACTCCTCTAGTTTTTGATTTATATGAAGAATGAGATAACATTAAATATTCATTTGGGTTCTAGATGTGTTTATCATCTGTTTTGAAATGGGATTCTTGAAGGAAAATAACTTGTATTTATTTAATTTTAAGTATCTTTGTGAGTTAGATCTTTTCTTTGGGTTTGTTTAATCCATTAGTGTTAAATCCATATGTTTAGGTTGAGTTTAATGATTATTTATTAAATGTACAACAGTCAGAAGCCTTCTATAGTCTTGTTATTGTATACATTTCCTGTCATTACTAATGATTTTTCCTATTGAAAAATATAAATTAGTTTTTAGTTCAGGCCAGTAAAGAAGAAAAAAATATAATACAAAAACAATTATATGCAGCACAATAGTCCAACAAACTGCAGTTTCCTTTATTATACATGGAATGAAAAACATTCCTAATCCAATAGAAAGAAAGAAAAAAATCTATCAAATTATCCCTCATACCTTAGCAACAGAAAAAAAAGAAGATCCCTTTGAGCTCCACATTAATTTCATTGGAGATCATTAAGAATTGTAAAATAAAAAGGAAATCAATATTTGCTTACTTTTGCTAAACACATATATCTAACATTTACTGTACTTGAACATGAAACCATTTTATATGTATCAATTTATGTGTCTCACTTCTCTTTAAATAGTGTACTGTCACTAAATAATAAAGTATTTCATATCGTATGTGTTAGGTTAGCTATCATTGAGAAGTAATATAAGTCTAGCTGTTCTCTCTTAAGAGAAGAATTTCTGATATAGTAATCTGTGTCTATGAGGTTCACTTCTTAACCATTTCATCACTTCAAACTCTGTCTATGTGGAATAATCATAAATAAGACCTTGATAATGGTTACTTCCTTTACAAAAAGTTATGATGTTTCAATTTACTTATTAGTAAATTCTCTGTTGAGTAATTATGCACTAGTGTTCTACTGGTGAAACATATAAAGTGATGAATGTTCAAACTAAGCAGTCTGATTTGGTCAGAAACTAATTTAGTGAAATAACTTCAAACTGCAAAATAGGTTCACCTCCCAGTTAATATATTAGCTAGAACACTACAGCAATTATCAGGTTTCTTATAATGCCCCAAACAGATTAATGTTAAGTTGTCAAACTCGCCTTCATTCTTGCTGGATGGGTTCGGAGCCGATCCGCACTTGCTAAGCTCGAGAGCTAATTTTACCAGCTCGAGGCAACCCTATATCCCATGATGCAAGGCGTGACTACCCCAGATCTCGTTTACCGCTTCGCAAAGAGGTCTCCTTTTACTAGCTCAGGTAAGGTTTTAGTATTTTTACTAGAGTTCAGTCAGATAGATCCCTTTTTTCCACATTTCCCTTCTTAAGTGTTAGTGTTAATATATATATATATATATATATATATATATATATATATATATATATATATATATATCTTTCTGGCCCTATATTCCCTTTTTTCTACTTATATAGGGATAGTTTCCTCCCTTCAGGCCTTAAGCCTTCCTTCCATTATTTTTCTGTCAGGAAGTGTGTCTGTGTTTTTCAGTTTTCCCCTTTTTCTGTAGATAACTGTGTGACTGGTGTGTCTGTGTGTGGTTTTGTGTTTTTCTTTGGCATACTATGTCAAAAGAAGTGAAGGTCTCAGGCTTCAAGAAGTGTGACTCGTGCTGTCAGAAAATGTCTGACAGACGGTCACACTTCTTGTGTGTACTGCCTGGGGCCTTTACACCTGCAGGACTCCTGTGCTATTTGTCACTCCTTTAGCCAGAGAGTCCTGCAGGAACATAGAAACAAGTTAATTCTACGTGGCTTGTTAAAGCCAGAGGGTTCCCCGACCAAGACTGGGTCGGCAAAGCCCTCTAAGCCACCTAAAGCCCAGGCTGTGGTTCTTAAGCTTTTGGCGGTGGCTCAGACTCCTTCGGAGTCGAGATCGGCTCCGGCTGGAGCCGATCTTTCTACCTCTGAGGTAGTGGTATCGGCGCTATCTGGCTCCGATACATTGGCACCTATGTCAATGTCGGCTCCGGCTGGAGCCGACGTCTCTTTGACCAGCGCTGGAGCCGATAAGCTGTCAGCTCCATCTGTTACCGAAGGGTCTTTGGCTCCGATGGCTCTTTCCAAGAAGAGATCTCGGTCCCCTTCCCTGGAATCGATTCACTCGGCTCCGGGATCTCCTCTACTTTCGGAGCGGAGCCATCGGAGCCGATCTTCAAGGTCTTCCAGGCTGTCAGACCATGACTTGGAGAGGGTGGTAAGTAGACTGTTAAAGTCACAGGCACTGGCCCAAATGCTCCATAGCCCATCTCAGCAGACGACCGCTATTTCTTATCCCCCTGAAATTCCTCCTCCGACTCTCCTTCAGAGTTCGGAGCTGGAGCTTCTTATAACTGTGACTGTGGGTGTGCCAGAGCCGATACTCCCCCTGTTGGCTCCGTCGTCTTCGACTCCGATTTCCTCCATGAAACCTTCCTTGGAGGGATCCGGTCGTTGGGTCTCCCTTGTCGGCTCCGAGGGGGCGAGTGGCATCGGACCCTTGTCTGACCCCGCTCTCCCTCTTGGAGCTTCAGCATTGGTGAGCTCTGCACCGACATCGGCCTCAGAGCCTTCTCTTTCGGTGGGACCGGGGATTCCTGTCTCTTTGGAGCGGGAGTCCTCTGGTCTCCCTGGGAGTGGAGCCTTTGAGGTGATGAGGAGTGTTCTAGCCCCGGAACTGAGTCAACGGTCTATTCCATTAGCTCCTCCCTCTTCGTTGCCTGTTGATGTCTCTTGCCATTCTCTTGCTCCTAGACCCAGAGATCCATCGCCCCAGGTTTCCCCATTGGGAAGAACTTCCTCTTCCGAGGTTTCTCCTGATCCTGCCGGAGAACCCCCGCGTAAGAGGATGTGCAAGAGGAAGCACACAGACTCCCCCGAGTCTGCGACATCAGATACCGACTTAGATGAGTCGGAGGGTTCCCCACCATCCCCCTCTGAGGATGTCTCTTTTTCAGACATCCTGGAACTCCTTAAGCAGAGGGGGAACTGGCCTTCCATTAACCCCTCCGAGGATGAGTCTGTATACCTGGAGGCTTTTGGATCTCGACCCTCCACCTCCTGGGTGTCTCCGCCTTTTGACCCGCTCATGCAAGTGGTGGCTCGGAAGGTGTGGGCAGCCCCGGATTCTGTGGAACCAGTCCCCAGGAGATACACGTGGTCAGTTTACCCCCAGAGGCAGAGGGGGTAATAACAATAGACGCCGCCCTAGGGGCAGAGGGGGTCTGCAGAATCAGGGTAGCAGGGAGCCTCTCCTTGATAAACCCTTCCAGCATCCCTGAGGTGTTGCCCGACTGACCACCCTTGGAGGCAGTCGGGGGAAGATTGTTGCTGTACCCAACAGCCTGGCGTTCACTCTCTCAAGACAAATGGGTACAGTCGATCATATCCGAGTCTTACAATATCCTTTTCGAGAGATATCCCATTCCTCAACAATCCCTTCCAGACGTTTCACCCGGTCTAAGGGAATTGGCAAAGCTGGAGGTATCAAAGCTTCTAGCAAAAAGAGCCATCCAACTAGTACCAGCAGACCAAGTAGGATCCGGCATCTACTCAAGATTCTTTTTGGTCCCCAAAAGGACGGGAGATTGGAGACCAATTTTAGACCTCAGCAAACTAAGCAAGTTTTTCAAGAAGGCAAGGTTCCGGATGGTCACGCTTCAGTCCATTCTACCCTTTTTGGGCAAGGACAACTGGATGTGCTCAATAGACCTTCAGGATGCGTACTATCACATAAAATTTCACAGGCGCTCCAGAAGGTTTCTCCGCTTTCGGCTGGGAACCAGTCATTTTCAATTCAGAGCCCTGCCCTTTGGCCTCACTACAGCCCCCAGAGTGTTTACCAAATGTATGGCAGTGGTCATGGCTCATCTGAGACGTCAAGGATTCCAGGTGTTTCCGTATCTAGACGACTGGCTCCTCTCTGCCACCACCAGGCATCAACTTCTCAAGACCAGAGACTACACTCTTCACACCTGCAACCAATTGGGGATTTCTGTAAACTTCGAAAAATCTTCTCTGTCGCCTTGCCAATCTATTACCTTTATAGGCGCAGAATTAGACACTGTCAGTATATCAGCCAGACTCACAAACCAAAGAATTCTGGACATCCAAAAGTACATTCGGATCATATTACTCAGCAAAAAGATCAGGGCCAGATTTGTCCTGAAGGTACTAGGTCTTATGGCGGCGGCCATCGTACTACTGCCTTTAGCCCGCTTCCACATGCGTCTTCTGCAGTGGATGTTGTTCACCCAGTGGTCATTCCAACAGCTCCCCATGCGACACGAGATATTTGTGACGCAATCGTGCAAGAGTCATTTAACCTGGTGGATGTCTTCTCCGCAACTCCATCAGGGCCGACTGTTTGTTCCCCCAGTCCCGGTTGCCACAGTCACTTCGGATGCCTCTCTGATCGGGTGGGGGGGGCATTATCAGGGCAGGATGGTCCATGGGACTTGGCAACCCATCGAATACCATCTGCACATAAATGTCCTAGAGATGAGAGCAGTGCTTTTAACGTTGCAAGCCCTCAGCGACTTTCTTCCTTTAGGGACTATTGCAGTTCAGACGGACAACATGTCCGTAGTCTGGTATATCAACAAACAGGGCGAGACCAGGTCCTATCCACTGTGTCGAGAAGCTTTCAGACTTTGGCAATGGGCAATCTCCTCTCATCGGTTTCTGATAGCAACGCATATCCCCAGGAAATCCAACCTCTTAGCAGACAGGCTGAGCAGAGCTATTCTCATGCCACACGAGTGATCTCTCAAACAATCGGTAGTGGACGAGATTTTTCAGAGGTGGGGCTTCCCTTGCTGCGACCTTTTTGCTACACCCCAAAACAGCAAATGCCCAGACTTCTTCATCCTCTTTCCTCTACCAGGCCTTCCCCCGAGAGACGCTCTAACTCAGGATTGGCCCAGGGGACTTCTTTATGCCTTTCCGCCATTCCTGCTGATACCTCAAGTGATTCAGAAAGCTACCGTATCGAGAGCCAAGTTGATTCTCATTGCCCCTTACTGGCCTTGACAAATTTGGTTTCCGTCCCTGCATCGTCATCTCTTGGTGCAGCCTTGGCATCTGGACCCAGTTCCAGATCTTCTGACCCACCAGTCGGGTCAACTGCATCGGTCCATTCGTTCCCTCAACCTCACCGCTTGGTTGCTCCACTTCCTTCCTTAGCCAGGCTTCCTATGATTTCTAACCCCATTAGAGCTATCATAGTAGCTTCTCTAAAGACTTCTACCAGAAGGATTTATTCTAGTAAATGGCAACGTTTTTCCTTCTGGGCAAAGTCTAGAGACATAGATCCTTTTACTGCTCCAGTGCATTCAGTCTTTGACTTCTTAGCTGAGATTTTTCAATCGGGTTCTTCTTCCTCTACAGTTAAGGTCCAATTGGCAGCAATCTCAAAATTTCATGTTAGCTTAGCGGATCAAAACATAATGTCTCACAAGCTTTGCAAAGCCTTTCTGAGAGGGATCTTTCTCCTGAGACCTCCAATCAAAGATCCCCCTCCACAATGGGATTTGAATTTAATGCTGGCATCCTTGATTCTACCCCCCTTTGAACCGGCTGCTACATGCTCATTAAAACTTCTTTCCTGGAAGACAATTTTTCTGGTTGCTGTTACTTCAGCCAGGAGGGTGTCTGAACTACAGGCTCTCTGTGTCCGTTCCCCATACTTGGTTTTCCACAAAGATAGGGTATCTTTAAGAACTAATCCATCTTTTTTGCCCAGGGTTGCTTCCCAGACGAATATCAACCAATCTATTGATTTGCCAGTCTTTTTCCCTAATTATTCTGACAAAGCTGAACAAAAACTTCATTGTTTGGATGTCCATCGTCAACTCAGATATTACTTGGACAGAACTAAACCATTCAGAAAATCTGATCAACTATTTCTTTCTTATGCAGAAAACAGGAAATGTCTTCCGGTCTCCAAAGTGACCTTATCCAGATGGCTGTCTTCTATCATTTCTTATGTTTATTTTCTTAGGGGCAAGCAACTGCCCTCGAAACCAAAATCACATTCTACCAGGAGCCTAGCCACTTCCACAGCTTTTCAGGATAGGCTACCTATTGACACCATTTGTGCGGCAGCCACCTGGGCCACTCCTCACACCTTTGTCTCTCATTACAAATTGGACTTGGCCTCCAGGGACAGGGCTAGGTTTGGTTCCACAGTTCTCAAGAGTCTGTTCCATTGAGCCACCCAGGATAGAGGTGCTGGGGACACGGTCCCATCCAGCAAGAATGAAGGCGAGTTTGACAACTTAACATTTAGAAGTTATGTACCTACCATAACGTTCCATGTTAGTTGTCTTCTCTCGCCTTCTTTCTTGCGTCCCTCCCTCCTTCCCCCTAGCCTGGACAGACCTTGAAGTTGTACTCTTCTCTGGGTATGGTTCACTCTTTCCATGGGCTCACAGTAGGTAGTGTCACTACTCTTAGTGATTATTGGCCTTATTTCTTTCCACATTTAGTTTATCTTCTTCCTTTCTGGGAAGAAGGCTACTGGCAGGGTTTTTTCATAGCTACCAAACGAGATCTGGGGTAGTCACGCCTTGCATCATGGGATATAGGGTTGCCTCGAGCTGGTAAAATTAGCTCTCGAGCTTAGCAGTGCAGTCGGAGCCGAGGATCGGCTCCGAACCCATCCAGCAAGAAAGAAGGCGAGAGAAGACAACTAACATGGAACGTTATGGTAGGTACATAACTTCTAATTATAAAACAATAAGTATTGAATGTTATTAAAAGGTTCATGTCACTCATAGCAAACATCTCTCAATATATTTTACATTAATGATATCAGCCAACATTTAAAGTACTAATTAGTCTGCACATATGTAATTTAGTTTGTAAGTTTTGTTTGGAGGGATAGGTTCCTGACCCAGAGACTCCCCAGACTCTGGAATAGATTGCCCATACATGTCAAGCAGAGTGCCTCTTTGGCCCTCTTCAAAAGGAACCTTGATGATTGGATGGGAGAAAGGAAATTCACCCGGGGATCACGTCAGTCGCCCTGCTAGACAGGGGTCCAGGGAAATAAATAGTGTGGGAAGAAATAGTCAGGGAATTGTTATTGCTAGGCTTGTATAGGCCCTAGGGCTGATAGCCTAGTACCAACCTATGAACCTGTGAACCTGTATACAAATAGCATTGTTGTTTAAGTTCTTAATCTACAATGTAAAGCTAGATGTTTATAGTGAGATGGTTGATGTAGCAAAGGATTTTATTCCTTTAGATAACTTTTATTTGTTTGATGTTCTCATATATGATATTCAGTCAAACTATGTTTTTGGAGCAACCAGAGATATCTACTGGGATCTTGTCATGTTCTGTTAAATAGTGTATTAACATGAAGTCTACTATAGTAAATTAAAAGTGTTGTTTAATTTTTTATAATAGTAGTAAAAGTTTCTGATGGATTATTAATTAAATCCGAATTACATCTCATACGGGTGTGATTTACGTTGTCTTTGCCATTCATAATGTTATATAGATAAGCTAGAATATTTGTGAGGCTACTTGTCACTTTACATCTTTAAGGAAGTGCGTTTGTACGTTAATAACGCATTTCCTTATAATCGCAGCCTGGGGTTACTATTTAATGTTACACTCCTTGTGTGTTTTCAGTGAAGAGAGGAGATTTAGAAAGGTCATTCATCTCATCTTGGTTTCTAAACTTTAAATATTAAATTCTATTGTGTGTTTAAAGTGTTAATGATTTATGAGCATAACACCAATTCTTGTAGTGTGAAAAAGACTTTTCATAGTTAATACAAGGTATGCTACCATCCCAGGAAGCTTGTGGCATACTTACATGAACGTATGACAACTCGGAGCTTCTCAGAATGGCATTTACGTTATTTAAAAAAAAAAAAAAAAAAAGTTTCCAACGGTAAAAGGTCATAACAACATGTATCTCTGGCAAATTTGTTACATTTATACATCAAACCACAGCCTGCATTATTCGCAAAGAAGCCAAAGTGACTCTGAGACACCACATGTTTACCTGTAAACACTTCAAAGCACAAAACACACCAGACTGAGTACCCAAACTTTGTAATGACAAGTCGAACAACATGTGTCATAATATTACTTCACATTATATATCAACATTCCTTCTCTTTTCCCTCTCCTCCCTTCCATTATCAAGTCCCTTCTCATTAACTAAAGCATAGACAACAAAAACCCACAGCAAATGAACATTAATAATTCTTCAATTAAATCAAGAACTTTAGTAGTGAAATGATAAATTAAGTGAAGGAAAAGTAAAAAAAAAAGAGAAATATAAGACATTTGAGGATATAAATGATACATACTTTTTTCTTTCCTTTTAGCAAATATTCTCACTTGTTAGTAGATTCTTTGAGAGTATTAGTGGAGGTTACATTTTTGGTTTCAGTCTTTTGTTTCTTTTTCGTCATATCAGTCCAGGAGTTTTTTTTCCGGAGATCTTTTTTAGGGTGATAGAAGATGACCAGTCCTTCTCTTCAGGAATTGTTATTATGTTGTTGTTCTTAATAAAGGTAGATGCTTCTAGAGTATTAAAAATTCTCATTTCATTCAAGTAAAGATTGCTGAATAAACAAGTTGAGCCTTTAATTTATTTTGTTTAAGCAGTTTCACCAGTGGCCAGGCGTTTTTTCTCAGATCTAATACTCTGGAGGAATAGTTATTATCAAATCTGATTTGATTTTTTTTTAATATATATTAAAGGACTTTTTCTCCAAGCAGATTTTAGAACAAGTTCTTTTTCTAAATGTGACAGAAATTTTACTACTATTGATCTTGGAGGTGCATTTGGTGAGGAAGAAATTGTCTTTGATATTGCTCTATGTGCTCTTTCTATACCCCATGATAAGCCTTTTAAGTCTAGTATTTCTGGTAACCAAGAGTTTAAGAATAAAATAATATCCTCACCTTCAGTTCTTTCTGGAAGTCCAAATATTCTTATATTTGTTCTCCTTTCTGTGTTTTCCAGATAATCTATCTTGTTGATAGCCAGTTCTGATGTAAAAGAAATTCATTTTGATTCTCTTCTTCCTTAAGTCTTCCATCTATGCCACATAAGGAAGTTTCGGTACTTTCGTATTATCGCAACCACATTCTCAGCAACTTGATAATATGCAAGTAGCGATGCATCTGCACAGTGGTCCAGTTTCTCAGTACTTTGGACTGAAACATAAGCAACTGAATGTTTGGGGGAGAATTTCAATAATAAAAGCTGTGGCTTTACGTATAGTCGAAAGCAGGAGCGCAAACTGTCTGAATTTCCCTGCAAGTGAGTCAACCTGCGTTGTGTTGACCTGCAGTGTGCAGTTGTATGTTCTGATTCACTTTCCTTTAAATATAGTGAAAAAAGAAGTACATTTGCAGGCTGAACCTGCATTGCATGTTGTATGGCCTAATTAGTGCAGTGGTGTATGCGGGTAAAGTAGTAAAAAGCAAAGAATGCCAACAAGACAAAGACCGGCATCAGCAAGCAAGCCACCATACCAACTGCAGTTAGTGATGTCACATCACAGGCGCTGGGTATTGCCATTGCTTCGCATGACTGTCAGTTGGTTACCAGATGAAATGGGTGAAAAATGTAAAATAATGGTGTGTCAAAGGCCCCCAAAATAGGGACAGATTTTACACATTGCCATTAAAAGGTTTCTTAGAAACTGGACAACTGTCAATAGCTACTTGTACTTACGTGCTCTTGACTTGGTTGACAGCAGTAAATTGTCTGGCCTTTCATTTCCCCATACAGCAAAATCTGTTGAAAGAAAAGTCAATGTAATGACAAACACTTCAGTGACACACACTAGCAAATTAACTTTACCAACATATTTTTTCAGGAGAAGGACTTGGAAATTAGTCTCTTCTCCTTCTCCAAATGTGGTTGCGATAATACGTAAGTACCGAAGTTTCAATATCTGTTATTTTGGATTGATGTTGTTGCAGCAATTCTCTGAAGACTTCAGTTTGTTTCTGACAGTTTTCTTTAAGACTTTCTAAATTGTCTTTAAAGCCATTCATCTTCAGTGAAAGTTCTTGTAGTGTAGAGGACATCAGGTGGATTTCTTTTTTGATAGCAGTTTCTGAGTGAGAGTTCTTTGAACTGTTCATTTCCGTGATGCAGAAATGAGCTCCGGATTATTTTGACAGGAAAATCTCATTGAATAAATACAAAAATTGATATACTAGAAGTTTATCAATAATTATTGACTATGTTTGTTTAGTAAAATTAATTATTTTCCTGTTATTTAAGATAGTTTTGTGGAGCTCTAAAAAAGTGCTGTTTTCATTTGGCCATCTAGGCTCCGCCCCGTGGCTGCAATTTTCATGTCATTTGAAAGCTTATATAGTTCATTATGGTCAGGGATTACGGATGCTTCTAAACTGCTTAATAAGGAGTACTTTGGAAATTAGCCCTCAACCTTTCAACTTGAGAGTTAGTGAAAAAGGCTAAAAAATGAGAGCCACTTTAAATGTTAATACCAGTGATTTAGAAAGTTAGTGGAACGAGAGTATTTGCATTAATATGCTTTTTTTGAAGATTAGAACATATTTATATGTAATATTTAGAATTATTTTGTGGTTGTGATACTTAGTTCTGTTGAGCTTTCTGAACGTTTGAGGGATGTAGCAAATTTTAGAGGCAAAATCTATGTCACCCTGAAATTCAGACATAGTTGAGCAGTATGAGACATTTGTTTAGCAAGTAGAGGTTAACTAAAGGGTTCTCATGCAGTTCTTTAGTTTTGCTGACCTTACTAAGGATGGATAGTCACCAAGAAAAAGGAGATTAAAGATCCAGGGTGCATGTAACTGGTATATTTTTGTGTGTGGCAAGGAGCCATCTAGTTTTTAGAAATGTCATATGAAGTTCACTCTAGCGAAGCAGCTTCTGAAAATTTGTTATTAAGCTGGCTGCTGTACATCTTCCAGAATGAGGACTCTTTCTCTAGAAAAGTTCTTTCATGCTTTGTAGAACTGATGATGTTAAGTTGTCAATGTCGCCTTCATTCTTGCTGGATGGGTTCGGAGCCGATCCTCGGCTCCGACTCGGCCACTTACTAAGCTCGAGAGCTAATTTTACCGGCTCGAGGCAACCCTATATCCCATGATGCTAGGGGATAACTACCCAGATCTCGTTTGCCGCTTTCGCTTGCGAGGTGCGTTTTTACCAGCTTTTGGTAAGTTTTTGAAATTAAAGACTTTTAGTCATCCTTTTTACTTAGTTCCCACTCCTTTTTTCTTGTTAGATAGTTAGCGGTTAATTTTGATCCTTTTTCCCCATTAGTACCTTGTATTTCCCTATCCCTAATTATACATCCCCCCTAGGTTAGGCCTTAAGCCTGCCCCTTTCCTAACTCTTGTCAGGGATTCTGTGGTGTGTTTGGGTGTGTTTGTACCCCGGTATCCCTAATTTTTTATTAGTTTGTTTTTGGATCGGGTGTTTGTGTGTGTATTTTTTCTAGTACTACTTCGACACCGATATGTCGAAGGAGGCAAAGGTCTCAGGTTTCAAGAAGTGTGACTCGTGCTATCAGAAAATGTCTCTGACAGACGGTCACACTTCTTGTGTTTACTGCCTGGGACCCCTGCACCTGCAGGACTCTTGTTCTGTGTGCCATGTATTCAGCCCAAGAGTCCTGCAGGTGCGCAGGAACAAATTAATATTAAGGGGCTTGTTAAAGCCCGAGGGCTCCCCGACTACGTCTGCACCGGGGAAGCCCTCGAAGCCAGCAAAACCGTCGGCTCCGAGTCCTAAGCCTTCGGCTGCTGGCTCACCTTCTGTGGCAAGATCAGCTCCGGCTTCCAGTATCGTCTCCACTCGGCACCGATACCGCTGAGTCCTTACACTCACAGTCGGCTCCGGCTGGAGCCGACGTATCTTCGGCTCCTTCGGCTCCATCTACCTCCAGAAAGAGGTCCAGATCCCCATCATTGGAGTCTATCCATTCAGCTCTAAGATCACCCCTGCTCTCGGAGCGGAGCCATCGGAGCCGATCTTCTCGGTCGTCCAGGCTTTTCTGACCATGACCTTGAGAGGGTGGTGAGTAGACTGTTAAAGTCTCAGGCATTGGCCCAAATGCTTCATAGTCCGTCTCATCAGACAGCGGCTATTTCAACTCCACCTAATATTCCTCCTTCGACTCTCCCTCAGAGTTCAGAGCCGGAGCTCCTCGGAGCTGTGACTGTTGTGGCGTCGGAGCCGATACCTCCCCCTTCGGCTCCATCGTCCTCTGCTCTGATCTCCTCCTTGATGCCTTCATTGGAGGGATCCAGGCACCTGGTCTCTCTTGCTGGCTCCGAGGGGGCGAGTGACAGCGGAACCTTGTCCGACCCCGTTCTCCCTCTCGGAGCATTGGCACTGGTGAGCTCGGCCCCGACATCGGCCTTGGAGCCATCCCTGTCGGTGCAGCATGGGGTTCCTACCTCTTCGGAGCTGGAGCACTCTAGCCTCTCTGATAGGGGAGTCTTCGAGGTGATGAGGAGCGCACTAGCCCCAGGGCATGGTCAACGGTCAGCTCCATCAGCTCTTCCCACTACAGTGCCTGCTGACGTCTCTTCCCTCTCTCTTGCTCCCAGGCCCAGAGATCCAACGCCTCAGGTTTCCCCACTGGGAATATCTTCCTCTTCCGAGGCTTCTCCTGACCCGTCAGGAGAACCTCCACATAAGAGGACATGTAAGAGGAAATGTGGACTCCCCCGAGTCCATTACATCTGATACCGACTTGGATGAGTCGGAGGGATCCCCAAGGTCCCCCTCTGAGGATGTCTCTTTCTCAGACATCCTTGAAATCCTTAAGCAGAGGGGGAACTGGCCTTCCCTTAATCCTTCCGAGGACGAGTCGGTTTGCCTGGAGGCAGATTCGGTGGAACCCACCACTCGGAGGCCCAAATTCATTACGGCCCCAGCTGATAGGCAATTTTTGACAAAAGGTGTCCTGGTTGATGCCATGGTGGTGGCTGCAGCCACCAAGAAGGAACTAGCCGATACTTCAGTACCTATCCATCCTCCTAACAAGGATTCTAGGACTATGGATAGGTATGGTAAGCGGATGTTTTCTTCAGCGACCTTTGCCATGCGGTCACTGAATTACTTGTGTCACTTCACCCGCCTTCAGAGAGATGTTCTCAAAGAGTTGGGAGAAGTTTTACAGGATCCGTCAGCTGCTGGGTCCCAGGATAAAATTAACTCACAGCTAGGAACCATAAACTCTATTGTTAACTCCTCCATGCGGCTCATTTCATATGCAGCTGATGGAGCGAGTAGGGCCGCAGGCACAGGAGTGGTATTAAGGCGTCATGCCTGGATGCGGCTTTGTAATTTTGCAGACCCCTTCAAGGCGTCCTTCACAAATTCCCCTTTTGATGGTTCGACCTTGTTCGGACCTCAAGTGAAAGACACCTTGACCAGATGCGAACAAGATGGCAAGACTCTTTCTGCCTTAGGAGTCTGTTTCTCCACCCCTTCAAGACCATACCCTAAGGGTCAGAATGGTGGGAAATTGTGGTTCCGCAAATCTCAAGGAGTCACACCTGACGCATGAGGTCAGTTTACCCCCAGAGGCAGAGGGGGTAACAACAACAGACGCCGCCCTAGGGGCAGAGGGGGTCCACAGAATCAGGGTAGCAGGGAGCCTCTCTCTGACAAACCCTTCCAGCATCCCTGAGATGTTGCCCGATTGTCCACCTTCGGAGGCAGTCGGGGGAAGATTGTCGCTGTACCCAAAAGCCTGGCTTTCCCTTACTCAAGACAAATGGGTACAGTCGATCATATCCGAGGGTTACAAAATTCCCTTTATCCAAACCCCAATTCAGCAAAAGGGAACCCTTCCAGACGTTCCACCCGGTCTAAGGGAACTAGCAGTACCAGAGATATCAAAACTGCTAGCAAAAAGAGCCATCCAGCCAGTCCCAGCAGACCAACTAGGATCCGGAATCTACTCAAGGTTCTTTTTGGTACCGAAAAAGACAGGGGACTGGAGACCAATATTAGATCTCAGCAAACTAAACAAGTTTGTAAAGAGAACAAGATTCCGGATGGTCACGCTACAGTCCAGTCTACCCTTTCTGGGCAAGGTCAATTGGATGTGCTCCGTGGACCTTCAGAATGCATACCATCACATCAAAATTCACATGCACTCCAGAAGGTTTCTCCGCTTTCGGCTGGGGGCCAGTCACTACCAATTCAGAGCCCTGCCCTTTGGTCTCACTACAGCCCCCAGAGTGTTCACCAAATGTATGGCAGCGGTTACGGCTCACCTGAAACATCAAGGATTCCAGGTGTTTCCATATCTAGACGACTGTCTCCTCACTGCCACCACCAGGCATCAACTTCTCCAAGCCAGAGATTACACCATTCACATTTGCAGAGGGCTAGGAATCTCTGTAAATTTCGAAAAGTCTGCCTTGTCGCCTTGTCAGTCTATTACCTTTATAGGCGCCAACTTGGACACCGTACAACTTTCAGCAAAGTTAACAGATCAAAGGGTCTTAGATATTCAAAACCATGTCCATGTTCTTCAGAGCGAAAAAATTCAGGCCAGGTATGTCCTGAAAATAATGGGTCTTATGGCGGCCGCCATAACACTTCTTCCTCTTGCACGTTTTTACATGCGTCTTCTACAGTGGATGCTTTTCGCCCAATGGTCTTTTCAATGACTCCCTATGCATCACAAGATCATGATAACTCCAACTTGCAAAAGTCATCTGACTTGGTGGATGTTGTCCCCTCAAGTCCATCAAGGCAGACCCTTTGTTCCTCTCTCCCTGATTGCCACGGTTACATCGAACGCCTCCCTGATCGGGTGGGTGGGGGGCATTTTCAGGACAGGATGGTCCATGGCACTTGGCAACCTTTTGAATGCCACCTGCACATAAATGTCCTGGAGATGAGAGCAGTGCTTTTAACGTTGCAAGCCCTCCACGACTCTCTTCCCCTGGGGACTATTGCAATCTAAACGGACAATATGTCCGTAGTGTGGTATATCAACAAGCGGGGCGGAACCAAGTCCTATCCCCTGTGTTGAGAGGCACTCAGACTTTGGCAATGGGCAATCTCTTCTCAGCGGTTTCTGATAGCAACGCATTTCCCCGGGAAGTCCAACATCGTAGCGGACAGGTTGAGCAGAGCTATACTCATGCCACACGAGTGGTCTCTCAAACAATCTGTGGCGGAAGAGATCTTTCAGAAGTGGAGCCTTCCTTGCTGCGATCTTTTTGCTTCGCCTCAAAACAGCAAATGCCCCGACTTCTTCACACTCTTCCCCCTTCCAGGCCATCCCCCCAGAGACGTTCTAGTCCAAGATTGGCCTCAGGGACTCCTCTATGCCTTTCCACCCCTTCCGCTAATACCACAAGTAATTCAAAAAGCAACCGCCTTGAGAGCCAAGATGATTCTCATTGCCCCTTTTTGGCCTCGACAGATATGGTTTCCGTTCATGCACCGTTATCTATTGGTACAGCATTGGCATCTGGATCCAGTCTCAGATCTTTTGACCCATCAGTCGGGGCAGCTGCACCAATCCCTACATTATCTCAACCTCACTGCTTGGTTGCTCCTCTTCCGTCCCTAGCCAGGCTTCCTATGATTTCTAATCCGTCTGGGATATCATAGTAGCTTCCCTTAAATCTTCCACCAGAAGGATTTACACTAGTAAATGGCAACGTTTCTCCTTCTGGGCAAAGGCTAAGAATATAGATCCCTTTACTGCTCCAATTCATTCGGTCTTGGAATTCCTAGCTGAAATTTTTCATTCAGGATCTTCTTCCTCCACAGTAAAAGTTCAGTTGGCAGCCATTTCAAATTTCCATATAGGCCTATCGGATCGCAGCATCATGTCCCATAAGCTTTGCAAGGCATTCCTTAGAGGTATATTTTTACTTAAGCCCCCGATCAAAGATCCTCCACCACCGTGGGATCTAAATTTAGTCTTAACATCATTGATTCTTCCCCCCTTTGAACCTGCGGCTTCCTGTTCATTGAAATTACTTTCCTGGAAGACGCTCTTCCTAGTCGCCATTACATCTGCTAGGAGAGTATCTGAGCTTCATGCCCTCTGCATTCATCCTCCCTATTTAGTCTTCCACAAAGACAGAGTTTCTCTAAGGACTAATCCGTCCTTCTTACCCAAGGTGGCTTCGCAGACAAATTTAAATCAATCAATTGATCTCCCAGTTTTTTTCCCAAATTATTCTGATAGGGCGGAGCAAAAACTGCATTATCTGGATGTTCATCGCCAGATCCGTTACTATTTAGACAGGACTAAACAAATCAGGAAATCTGATCGACTGTTTTTATCTTATGCAGAGAATAAGAAAGGCCTTCCGGTATCTAAGGTAACCCTATCTAGGTGGCTGTCTTCTGTGATCACATGTATTTATCAGCTCAGAGGTAGAGACTTGACTTCTAGGCTAAGAGCCCATTCAACTAGAGCACTAGCTACATCTACAGCCTTTCAAGCTAGGCTACCAATAGACACTATTTGTGCGGCAGCCACATGGGCCTCTCCTCATACCTTTGTTTCGCATTATAAATTGGACTTGGCCTCCAGAAACAGGGCAAATTTTGGTTCCACCATTCTCAAGAGTCTGTTCCAATGAGCCACCCAGGATGAAGGTGCTAGGGACACGGTCCCATCCAGCAAGAATGAAGGCGAGATTGACAACTTAACATTAAGAAGTTATGTACCTACCATAACGTTCCATGTTAGTTGTCTTCTCTCGCCTTCTTTCTTGCGTCCCGCCCACCATCCCCCTAGCCTGGACAGACCGAGAAGATTTTCCTCTTCCTTGAAGAGTCCTGATCTAGCATTGCCAGCCTAATAGCTTGTCCTAGTGTAACTTTAGCTTAGATTGGGATCTTTGGTGGGGTTATTCCTTTTCCTCCTCTCTCCAGTTGGAGGACTATATTGCCTAATTTTTTCTTCAGCTACCAAACGAGATCTGGGTAGTTATCGCCTAGCATCATGGGATATAGGGTTGCCTCGAGCCGGTAAAATTAGCTCTCGAGCCTAGTAAGTGGCCGGGTCGGAGCCGAGGATCGGCTCCGAACCCATCCAGCAAGAAAGAAGGCGAGAGAAGACAACTAACAAGGAACGTTATGGTAGGTACATAACTTCTTATTTTGTAACTACTACTAAATAATGCCAGAACATCATTAAGGATTTGTCCAAATGGTTAGAGAATACTGAAAAGAGTTAATCACACACACGTGCCTCACTTTTTCAGGTGTTTGATCTCGTGTAGGGAGAAGATAATGTTAGTGAAAAAGACAAAAAAACAGGACTCTGTGGATTGACTGAAATTCTGGTGAGATGGAGTGGGTTAAGGAATAGTGAATGGTCTGTTGGAACTTCAAAACCATTTTCTTTTGGTAAGGTCAGTACCATACGGCCCTTGTTTGTCCTATAGCCAGAGGTATGAGATCATGTTGCCTTTGTGAGGTTGACAGAAGCCACACCTGACAAATCGCCAGCATGTATATACTCACAGATGTAATTTATTGTCAGCAGAACAGTGTTTGTGATATGGAATTGCAGACTGAGGGACTCTGCTATGTGCCCAACAGGATTATATCAGTGATATCACAGATTGTGATGAACTTTGAATGCATACATGAGCACCTAAGCTGCCACAGTTGGGGAAACCACTGATTCACCTGTAAGTTTAAGTTTGATTGGGTGAAAAGTGAAGTCTGGAATAGAGACAGAAATATTCTTTGCTGTATTTATTTATTTGAGGTTGTAATCCAGGGAGTACAAGTTGGGCAGAACCCAGATTCAGCAGAGGCCTAGGAAGAAAAGCTCCTCCACTATGACATTGTACAAAACACACAAAAGCTTAAGTAGTGTTTAATCAGCATGTTTATTAAATGCTCCACGTTGACATTGTACAAAACACACAAAAGCTTAAGTAGTGTTTAATAAGCATGTTTATTAAATGCAACAGACATGCTCATTAAACATGCTTGTTACATTTAATAAACATGCTCCTTTATTGCAAGAAACATTTACCCTATTTTATTTTTATGAAATATGTTAAGATGATCATTTACTAGTAGTGCTAGTAATAAAATTTAAATTTAAATGAAATGGAACTTTACAGTATAATGAACTGCATTGTAGTTAGGATAGTGTTACCTTAGTTACTGTTGCAAGAAGTATTAAGCCAAGTCCAATCTTTGCAGAGACCTTTAAGAGAGGCAACAGTGACATCATAAATGTGACAAGATGCAAATGTAGCCACACTGTTATACCATTTGTGTTGTGATGCAAGTTGAGATGGAAAATAAAAAAAACGTATAGGTGGTGTTTGGCAACAGAATAGATGTTGCAAGTGGTACTCTAGCTCTGCCATTCAGAAACCATTTCTTTTGTAATGATGGCTATATTGCTAATTGACTATAGAATACATAGCTAGCATGAGAATCAGACTTCAGTTGCTGTTCAGAAATTTCTATTTGAATTTTAAAGTAAAACTTAATGTCTAGATCAATGTGTCTGTTCAGATTTTGATTAGGGGTCTTTGTCTGGTAGGTTCACAGTTCATGGCCTTATTATTCAGAAGGCCATGTTATTTAGAATGGTAATCGAGAGGATGGCATCCTGCAGACTGCAAAAGTACAAGAAGGAGAAAAAGATACTCTAAATGCCTCCATTTTGATTTTTTGCCTATTTACTGTTTTCTGCACTAATTTTTAGTCATTTTTTAACTTAATTGCATTTATTTTAACTGTATTTGTTTTCATATTGCTACACACATATGTGCTAGCTTGCACTGGATTTGAAATGTATTTACTGCTTTTTTAGCTTGTTTTTCTGTATATATATATATATATATATATATATATATATAAAAGCAAAAAATGTTCTAAGCTTGATTCCTGCTTTTCCTGTAAACTAGTCTAGTCCAGGTAGGGGTTTGTAAATTTCTGAGTCCACCCAGGCCTTTCTGTGTTGGAGGGAAGCCTTCTAGTTTATCAGTGGGAGTGCTAAGCACTAGGTAACCTATCTGCCACAAGACGAGTGGTTTCTGGCCCATGTAGTTTATTGGCCGTTTGGGCTGTTTTTCCATCCCTTTCAATTTTCTGGTTTAAAAGGCCACGTTTGCTTGGGTTTGCACTTGTTTAAGTCCCGCACAGCGGCACTGAGCTGAGGTGAACTATTACCAGTGCCTGAAAGTCTGCTCTTCAATTTTTCCCATAATCTTGCTTGTTCTTTTCCTTCTTGCACTTCAGATAGCCTAGTTGCTTTGCACTTCAACAGGCTTTTGTAGCATTTATTGTAGCACACTTAGGTGTCATCAGCACTAGCTGTTCTTGCAAAGTAACAGTATCAGTACTTATTACTTATGACCACCCTTCCTGGTGTGATTGAAGGCAATTTCCTGTGCTTTCTCCTGCTAACTTGGTGCACTTGGGCATTCTGAGACACTGTAGCAACTGTCTCATGTACACAGACAACCCTCTCCACTTACCTCCCAACACTCATACATGTGAGAGATGTACTTCTATCACCAAATTGGAAGCTGTGCAATCTCCAGCCAAGACTGGACTAACTGGTCAAGACGAGAAGGTCAACACTTGCAACACACTACATGGAACACACAGCCTTCCAAAATGCCTACTATCACAGCTCACACATAGAAAAACAAACTACAGACCCACCTTTGCGGAGGCTCTCAATAAAAATTTACCCAAACAATAGAGACTTCCAAGACAGAAATGCACTCGACCAACACAACACTAACCACAAAATACATAGCTAACCCCCACAATGTGCCCCTCAACCTAAGCCCTTAAGGGAAAACACTTTGCCTAATTTACTAATTATAGGCGACTCTGTATTGAGGCACACTAATGTCCCACTCACTAGGTTAAACCAGGAAAAGGTGACAGTCAGTTGTCTATCAGATGCCAGGATCCGCCACATAACACATGCACTCAGATCACTCCGCAACAAATATAATTATGACTCCGTCATTGTCCATGTGTGAATGACCTGAGATGTACCTACCTGGACTACATGAAAAGAGATGTGATGGAACTCTCGGATTATGTGGTCCAGGTAGGTATGACCCTAGCTCTGAGCAGTATCCTACCGTCACCCAGAATGATACCACAGTACAAGCAGAAAATGATTGATTTCAACAATTGCTTAAGTTTCTGGTGTCATTCCAAGGGGATCCAGTATCTGTCTGCCTGGGATGACATGATTGACAGACCTCGATGCTTTGCCAGAGATAACCTGCATCTGTCACACCTGGGATTCTGGCTGCTGGCTAAGGCTCTTGCTGCCCCTATAGTGCCTTTTTATGCGGTGTTCCAAAGACCAAATAAAGTAACGGATATAAACAAATGCAATCTGAGGGTCATGCTGCTCAATGCTAGAAGTCTAAATCTCATGATGCACTTGCTTGAAACGCTCCTCAAAATGGAGAATGTTGACATTTGTGCTGTAACAGAGACCTGGTCTAAAGAGGCAGAAAGCACCCCGTGCTTCCAAGTTACAACTTATTCTATACCTTTCGGCCCTGGAATATGGCCAGAAGCTCTAAAGGCAGGGCTGTCTCCATATTCATAAAGGATATTCACACATCTAGACTGGTAGCCCAGCATAATGCATCCGAGATACTGCAGGTACACCTAACACTGGGCAAGATGGCAATATAGGCCATAGCCTGCTATAGGACCCCAACCATGTCCCTAGACTCTCACTTCACGTTCCTAAGCACCCTGGAATCTGTCAAGGTCCAGCCCAATACTCTCATACTGGGAGACTTCAACTACCCTTCCATCAGTTGGGAAAACTACTCGTGTACCAATGCACTGGCCCAGTGCTTCCTGGAATTCATCAATTCCAATGCCCTGGACCAGCTCATTCTGACTCCCACTAGAGGAAGCAACATCCTCAACCTGGTTATCACTAACATGGACGACCGTTACTCCACACCTATAATCAGTTCCTCCCTGGTTAGATCAGACCAAAGACTGATCACCATGGAAATCTCCATCTCACTTACACCCCCCGGGAAGGTGGCTACCCTGAAAACCTTCTCCAAAGCTTACTTTGGGCTCCTAAAAACAGAGGTGACTAACTTCTCGGCACCCATACCAGTGGCAAATAGCTACATGTCTGCTAAATCATATATCAATGCACTGTACGAGCACGTACACAAATGCAGAGAACTAGCCATACCAAATAGAACCAAGATGCTCCCTTCCAAAAAAAAGAAGACACTCTGTTGGTCCCCAGCCATCAATAAACTCTACAACAGAAGGAAGAAACTGTTGCAAAATAAGGTGAAGTCGCAAAACTGGGAAAAACTCCCTTATCAGCCTCAACTAAAATTTGAGATCCCTTATTAAATCCTCTAAAGCCAGCTATGAAGGCAGAATTGTGTCTGACACTAAAAACAACCACAAAGCCTTCTGTAGTTATATCAAGAACCAAGGCAACACGCATATTTGCTCTGAGTTGTTGCACAATAGTACCAACTATACTGAGCCAACAGACATAGCCAACATACTGGCTGACAGATTCAGTGCCAGCTTTACCCCTCTCCCCTCCCCCCAAAGGCCCAAGCACAATACCAGAAGAATGCCCAACATTTCTGCATAACAGGTAAAGGCTGCATTGTCCAAGGCCAAGGACCTGATAATATCCCTGGCTGTGTTTTATATGAACTACAAAATGAACTGGCACCACACCTGCCCTGTTCAATCACAGCCTTACCTCAGGCTTTGTCCCTAATGAGTGGCGCACTGCTACAGTCATACCTCTGATTTAGGGGATAGCGACCCCATTGCCCCATTAGTTTGACGAGTCTGATATGTAAAGCTATGGAGCGCATCATCATGGATCTGTTTAACAAAGATATAGGCAATCTGCAAACTCTTGACCCCACGCAGTTTGGCTTTGTCAAAGGGAGATCCTGCCTGCTTAACCTGGTTGGCTTCAAGGCAGTCACCAAGGCTGTGGGTGAGGGTAAGGCAGTGCATACAGCCTACCTTGACCTGGCCAAAGCCTTTGATACCATTCCCCACTCAGGTATTATTGATAAACTTGCCAAACTAGGCATCAATCCCTATATCACTAGGTGGGTTGCAAATTGGCACACAGACAGGACCTACACAGTGAGAGTAGTGGATCCCAAGTCAGATTATCGACCAGTCACGAGTTGAGTCTCACCGGGCTCGGTCCTGGGCCCTCTCCTGTTTGGCATCTACTTCTCAGAAGTCCATGTCAACACAGAGGGACTCTGGCTGCCCAAGTTCACAGATGACTGCAAGCTAGGAGTCATTAACTCACTAAGTGATGCAGACATCCTACAGAAAGGCCTCACTGGGACCAATGACTGGTGTCAGAGCCATGGCCTTAAGCTTATCTCCAAAAAATGTGTTATCATTCCCTTTGGAAAGAACTTAGTTCCCACTAATTACCATGTCAATGGGAGCCCACTGAACACTGAAGGTACTGTAAGAAGTCTGGGCACCCAGGTTGACAGCAACTTCACCTTCGACCACCACACTGCCACTGTGGTCAGAAAGTCCTATGTGACACATGTCATAACCAAAGGTTTTGCATCCAGGAAGAAAGCGGTCATCATCCCTCTCTGCTCATCCCTCATTAGACCAGTCATCGATTATAATGCCCCATTTGGCATGTACCTTACCAGACACCTTCAACAGCTGGAGAGGCCACAGGAGTACCTCACAAAGAGGATCCTAGGCCTTAAACACATGTCCTATATGGGCAGACTCTGGAAACTCCAGCTATTCTCAGTCTCATATCCTCTACTTAGAAGTTATGTCTGCTTGATTTACAAAGCATGTCAGACCCAGCCCTACTTGAAATGCTGCACCTAAAAAAATCCCAGTCCCCCCGGACCACACGCTCCAGAGATCTCAACCTCATTACCACAATCAACAGACATGCTGGAAGGGACAGGTTCATCACCCAGAGACTGCCCATACTCAGGAGTAAGCTTCCTGTTCATGTCAAGTAGAGCACCTCACTGGCCCTCTTCAAGAGGAATCTCGACGAGTGGATGGGTAACAGAAAGTTCATCCCAGGGATCACGCCAGTGGCTCTACTGGATAGAGGCACTAGGAACCAACATCGGATGGCAAGACGCCATGGCAATTTTACGGCTAGGCTTGTAAAGGCTCCAAGACCGTTAGCCTAGTACACACCTATGAAACTTTGAACCTATGATGAGGACAAGAACAGATCCTTGGGGAGCACCAGCTAAGACAGAGGATATGAAAAACACAGAACATGTTGTCCAGTCTGGTTTCTGTTACCTGGGGTAGCAAGCAGATCAATGCAAGGTAAAATCTGAAAGATAGCGTAAGGTACGGTGTGCAAAAATAATTGAGTGAACAGCTACATTTTAGTGTTTTAGTTAAATCTAAAAATAGTACACCACTAACATAGTCCTAAGTAGAGAGGAAGATGCAAAGAATATGAAAAATATAAGAAAAGCTGTTTCTATCCTGTGACCTGGTTGAAAGCTGTGCTCACTTTCTGGATACCATGATTTGGTAAGTACTGTAGTATTGGCACATGTGTTAATTAAGCAGTAACCCATGCCTGGGTGTGGGTAATTCTGGATTTACCCACGGATGGGATGGTTTGGTCATGAGGGTGAAGCCCGAGTGGCCAAACAAAGACAACTGTGGGTAAATCCAGCATTACCCACACCCAGAAGTGGGTTATTGCTGTTATACAATGACATTATTTAAGAAAAAAAATACTTAGTTTTCTTAAATAATGGCATTGTATAATGCCTCCTTGTGGCCCTTCCACAGCTGTCTGGTATTCTGCGGCAGTTCTGATATACTGCACATGCATATGCTTTCGCAGTACATCACAGCTGTGGGTGGAAGCAACAGAGAAAGCAAGATCTCTGTTGCTTTTTAGAAAGTGTCTCGCTATGTTAAATGAGTTTAACATAGCGAGACAGCTTTAAAAAAGCAACGGAGGTCTTACTTTCTCCGTTGCTTTTTTAAAAGCTGTCTTGCTATGTTAAACTCCTTTAACATAGCGAGCCAC
This sequence comes from Protopterus annectens, assembly GCF_019279795.1. Classification (NCBI taxonomy): domain Eukaryota; kingdom Metazoa; phylum Chordata; order Ceratodontiformes; family Protopteridae; genus Protopterus; species Protopterus annectens. Next base: position 1,241,674,124 of record NC_056744.1, on the reverse strand, counting down.
TTTCTAAAAAGCAACAAAGATCTTTCTTTCTCCATTGCTGTAATAAAAAAAAAAAAAAAGACTTATACTAATGCAAAAAGTCCGGGCAACCGGACCTTTTTCCATTCGTATAAGTCTGATTTACAACGTGCACGTTGACCAATCAGCGTGCACGTTTTGGAATATTAATGGGGGGAGGGGGTCGTTGTATAATTTGTTAGAACTAATTGGGACCGAATAGTGATTGATGAAAAAAAAATTGTGATATCATCTCCCCTCAAAAGTCTGTAAGACACTGAATAAAGGGCTAGATCTTGCAGCCTGTCTTAGTAGTTTAGGGACTTTAGGTGTGTGATCTTTTTGGCTAGGAACCTTTGAGGTCTTTCTAAGGGTATGCTTAGTGAAATACATCCCAAAGAGGGTGTTGTATTCTCTAGTTGGCCTGATCAGTGCTGAGTATAAGGGAATGATTACTTCTTTGGACCTTAACGATATTCCTTTGGCAAATTGTGTGGCTAAATAAAAGGATTCTCTGGCAAAAGTTACTTGCTAGTCAAAACAGAGGGAGCTATTAGCTAAAATACGTAGGTCCCTAACTACATTGTCTTTTTGTAGAAGTGTGTTATCTAGACAGTGTGATGAGAGGAGGTGTTGTCTACTAAAAATGATGATACTGTGTTTAACCCATTTTTAGTGCACCAAGAGTTTACTTGTGTGAGTTTATTCTGGAAGATTTGGGTATCATAAGGTTGATAACAACTCCCAAATTTGCAATTGTTTGTAAACATTGTTAGCCAAAGGTCTTGACAGTCTGCTAGGAGATCTGCGAAATAAATACCAAAAAGGAACGGTCCCAGCACCAAGCCCTAAGGGACACTGCTTGCCACTTTCATACTTCCTGATAAGGTACCTACAATTCTTATTGTGTGCACAGTGCTTAGAAATGTATATAAAAGTGCACACAAAATGATAAAAACAGACTACTAAGGACCAGTATACAGGTAATATATAAATAAAATAAAATATAGTCTTAAGTGTGGCACAGTTTAACTTATTGGTTTGGATTATATATATTTTTTTTATTAAAAAAAAAAAAAAAAAAAGACAAGACTATGTACTTGGCCTAAATCTGCAATAGTAATACCCAAATACTAATGTTACAGGAAGCACCCCTGAATCACAGAGAACATGGAATCTTTATAAACTTAAGTTGTATGGGGGGTTTGTTTGCTGGATACAAGGATAGTGAAATAAAGGGACCTTAACATTAATTAAAAAAAGGTTTAGGCATAACAATTGAGGAACAAGTGAAGGATAGGTAAGAAAGATTTGTAGAGGTAAGAGGTTGTCAGCATAGTGGAATAGTAACACTGGTTGTGCTATATATTATACCAAAAATAATGAGACTGGAAAGATCATTATGTGAGAAGTTACAACTTTTCATTAAAGATGCATAATACAGTGTTCCTATCTCTTGCTACTAAGAAATAAGAAAGATACTGTAGAATGCCAGCCGAGAGTGGTATCCTCGATACTGTAGAATGCCAGCCGAGAGTGGTATCCTCCTCGGAGACCTTAGCCATGCAGGATAAAACATTTGATTTGATGTTGTGAACTTTCTGCGGTGTGTGGTTAGTTGCGTTGCCATCTGTTTTTAGCTTATGTGCTTCTAATGTCCATACCATTTGCTTGAGTTTTTTTTAAAGTGGTGTATGCGGTGTACTCCATAATGTCATATGAAGACTTGGAGAAGTGTGGTCAGCTCCTGTGGTACTCTGCTCTTTTCTGAACTCTCTTCTTGTTTATTGGGTTTACAGTGGATGTATTCCTTTGTAACCTGTGCAGAAGGGCAGTTTGTAAGTTTAGCACTGAAATTGAGTCTGGAGACTGGAATTGTTCCAGAAAAATGAAAATAAACTAAATGTAATTGTGATTTGCTCTCTTGTCACCAGGTTGCTGTTTGTTTAAGAAGTGGATGTATAGAAACTCATCTGAGTGTGGAGTTTGAAAGTTGAATGTCTTTACTTTCAATATAAGAACAATTGACTGGTTCTCAGTCACTGTTGTAATGCCTTTTGTAATATATACAATCTTTAAGGGGAGTTAAGATAACATCCTTTAAATGTTGTGGTTGATAAGTGCACTTCTCTGTGGCATTGCAGTGTCTTAACAGATTTTAAAGTTGTTATGGTTTCTTTTACTTTGGGTGACTTCCATCTGTGTCTCAGTGATATTTGCTTAATTATGCAACAGTGAAGTTAATAGGCGAGAACTTGCCTGTATTAAGCTTGTCATAGATGCATTCTTATGTATGAACCTAGCGCGACAGGTTTTTTGTTCTCTGGGCTGTCCCAACTGCATCTTTTTTTTTTTTTTTTTAAATTCTCCAAGTATGGAACAAGACTTAAAGTTACTGTTAAAATGCTGCTGGTAATCAAGTTTTAGGCTGGATGGTTGTTTGCTAAAACTTTTCAGTCAAAATTTGCCCTGTCTTACAGTTATTTTGTTTCTCATGTATTTTACAATATGAGTCATCCAGATAAAAGTCAAGGGATATTTCACTCATTCACTTATGAAGACTACTTTCTTTGCACCTGTTCTCACGTAAGGCTAAGCTGCTGGTTTGCTTGTTTTTTCTTGCCATACGTATACTTTACATTACGCTACTGCCCATATGCGCTACTGCCCATATGCACAGCACAGACTACCCATAGTACAAAATGAGGCAAGCCTTTGTCTCCTGTTTCTTGACTTATCCTATAAGCTGTATTGTTCTTCAGTTTATAAGTTTGATATTTTTCCTGTCTGCTTTTGGGATGGCTTTTATTTAGAGTATGAATATGAAGTGCTAGACCTCATGGTACACGTTGCAAGTGCGGTTATTTGTAATATGTAAACATGTAGTTGGGTTAACTTTTTATGTAATCATGTAGTGCTGTTAACAGCTTCAAATCGTTCTACTAAAAAGTTATCTTTGTTTAATGGTACTGCAGTTTTGTTGTTTGCTTACACCCTATTTTTAGGTAACCATTTGAAATCCTGGGACCCATCGAAGTGAGTCCTGTAATACTAAGACTGAATGGCCGAAAGAATGGACTTGGATATACTAAGTCCAAAATGCCATTTCTCAGAATATTCACTTTTCTCTGAGGTATGGCTATTTTGGAGTTTTAAGGAGAAGAGCGATTTTTGAGATTCACTCTCCTCTCTCTCTCTCTCTCTCTTTTTTTTTTTGCACTCAGCATTTCGATTATTAGCAAAATGCGCTAGTGCGGATTTAAAACTGTTTGTATTCTTTCTGCTGTGGTGGATTTCTGCATTTAGAACTGGTTTAGCAAGTCACCTTCTTGTGAGAGTAGGGGCTGCTGCCATTGTCTTATGCAAAATTTGCCACTGGGTTGCAGGGGCATTGTGTTAGTTGATTGGGGTGTGTGCTGTAAACCTATGGTATCTGGATATCATTGCTCTACTCTGCTAGACTGTGACTACATGAGGATGCCTATGGATACCTAATTGAATTTTACCTCAAAAACCAAAACTCGCAGCATCTGGGAAGTGTTGCAGCAGGGTTGTACAATGTTGAAAACCATTTAAGACCATTCTAAGTGTTCTCACCATCTGGGTCTGTAAAAGAGAAAAATATCTATAAAATAGTTTCACGTGGCATTTATTAGGTACTATACTTAGAGGACTGTAGAATCCAATTGGGCACACCCACACGCACCTGCAGACTTCAGTAGATGACTGACCAGAGTTATGCACAGTTGTAGCTGCATGAGCACATTTGTGTGCACCTAAGTTCACTTGTAGAAAGTCGTATCACTCGAGTGAGTTGCCTCTTGCTATAGGCATATTAGTTGTTTTCTCTTTCTCTATGTTGTGGGCATGCTAAGCTTAAGTCTTGGTGTGACTTGTACATTTGTAGTACAATTTTAGTTGAGGCATTTGAGTAAATTTATAGTAGATGTCTTCAAGAAACCATTTCTTATTGTAGTTGCCTCTACTGTCTTTGGCATTCATCATTTGTTGTCTGTTGCAGGCATTCCTAGCCTGAATCCAGTCATAGTTGTAGACTACTGATTGTCTCATCACTTTACTAAGCTGCTTTGGTGGCACTTAAGCCAAATCACTTTTACTAACCTGTTGTGATGGCACCCAAGTAGAGTAATTTGTACTAAGCTGTTGTGGCACCCAAACCAAGCCACTTGAAGTAAGCTGTTGTGGCACTGAGCGAAATTGGTAGGTACTGCTTCACATATCTGTTAGTTGTTGCTACTCTGTTACTGAGCTATATACCCAGGGTTGCCAGACGTCCCTATTTGAGCGGGACTGTCCTGGGATCAGCAGTCCGATCCAGAGTCCTGCACTGCTGAATAAAATCCCGCCGAAACATCCTGTGGTTTGCTTCTTTTGATTGGCTCATATGCCGGTATATGAGCCAATCAAAAAACTCCCAGAACGGAGCTACTTCTGTTGAATGCAGTAGTTCTGTTTTGCGATTTTTATTTTTTATTTTTAATTATTTTTTGGTTTTGGTCCCTACATGCCAGATAAGAAATCTGGCATCCATGTATGTACCCTTGCGTACATAGTTGTGACCTGTGTGTTTTGACTCCTTGTTCATCCTTGTGTTTTAGTATATAGACCCTACCTACAAATTAATTTCATTAGTACTTGCTGTTTCACCAGTGTCTGTTGCCAGTCTGATAGTAGTAGGAGCATTGAGGCAATACAAGACGTGCCTCGTGCTCACTGACAACTGATTTGATTTCTTCTAGAAATGATTTCCTGTACTAGAAGTGCAAATATCTACTAATTGTGAAAGCCAGCCTCTCTTCAAAGACTGTAACCAACATGTTAGTTCTGACACCCACCTCACAAAGCTAGACCCACCATGCCTTAGCTTAACAAGCCTTCTTCAGCTGAGGTACTTAAAAAGTCTCTGGTTAAACCACAAAGGCCTGGTAGACAACGGTTTGCTATGCAGGGTACTTAGTGTCACACTAACAGGCAAACAGCATACACAGACACTTTAGAAAACACAACTGCAGCTGCCAAGCCAAAGCCCTTAAGGCAGCAAGTCTGAGACAGTACATCTGATAACATTTTAGTCATAGGTGACTTCTTAGACACAAAGATGTACCATTTGCCAGGCCGAGCAGGGACAGAGTGATGTTTAGCTGACTCACAGGTACCAGCATCTGTCCGAAGTGAGACTAGAGCCCTCAGTTTCCTTCATATATGACATGGTCATGACACACATGGTAGTGAAAACCTAAGACATACTTCCCTGATAATTTGAAGAGGGACATGATGAAGCTGTCGGAATATGCATCAGAAATCAGTGTGAAACTGTTGCTGAGCAGTATTCTACCATCACCAAGAATGATGCCACAGTGCAAACAAAAGATAACTTTACTTCATTTATTGGCTTAGCTATTGATGTCATTCTAAGGGAATCCAGTATGCGTCAGCCTGGATGAGATGACTGACAACCTCAGCTGCTTTCTAGGAATGGTCTGCACCTTTATCCTCGTGGCTTCCATATACTGGCCATGAATTTTTCCTCCCCCATACTCCCTTTTTTATGGAATGCCAGTCTCAAATTACCTACATTGCCAGTCGAAATTAAAATTGTATAAAGGTAGCACTTGTATGTGGGAAGAGACTAAGCAAGCAGTAATACAAAAAATGAGAAGCTGAAGGCGCTTAATTATGGATATGGGTAGTAAGGTACAAGCAGTGAAAATATTTTTAGTCCTTTCAGTTTTGATACAGTTCAGGCTTATTTTTATTAACCAGAGGAGAAGTTGTGGATCTGAATTATTAAAGAGTTGAAGGAATTTGTTTGGGAGGGGAAGAGGGCAAGACTTAAGTGAGAAGTTCTTTCTTCGCATAGAACATGGTGGTTTAGGATTACACGATTTGAATGGTTACTTTATGCAATTAAGGCCCATAACACAAGCAGAAGGTTACAAATCAAAGTAGAAATGCATGGATGATGATGATGAAATGGAGTTGGGGGTCAAGGAATAAGGAAATAGGAGTTTGGATGCATGCCCTTAGCGATAACAGCAGTCATGCAGAATATTTTTTAAATACATTTATTAAATTGCCACTTAAGACATATGCAAGCATACAGTAACAAAAAAGAAAGACTAATAACCATATTAATATTTTTTTCTATTTACATACATTGCACATCACATATCTTTTCTTTGCAACTGTCAAATTGCTGAATTCCTACCTTCCTTTAAACCTCATCCCCTCCTCCTGAACATTATTTTGTGTGTAGTGTTCCCACAATTTCAGTTTATTTCTATGTATGAATCTTAACTTTACGTAATATTATATTTACAAAGTAGTAGGGAAAATGATTTTGCCAACAGGGATGAATGCATGTAGGGGTATAGAAAATACGCAAGAAGGAACTGGAATTAGAGAAAATTAGCAGAGGAATCAAGTTATTAGGAAAAAATAACCATGGAGGGGAAAGATAGTAAGAGTTTGAGGCTAAGTGGAAGTTGGTTGAGGTTTTAGTTGTCTGCAACAGAAGTTGCAGTTAAAAAAGGCTATTGATTAGGGCATATAAAATACGGCATGCTAACTGTAAGAATCTAAAACCAAACAAATGTAAAACGCCAAACAGGAAGAAAGAAGAAATCCACAGTTCACAAAAACAAGTCCACAGGTTTATTGGTAAGCGCTTTCATGCATCCTCAATACGTGCACTTCCTCAGACAAATGCACTAACAAAATAAACTACTTAAATACAAAAAGTAACATCAATTAACAAATTAAACAATTAATTAATTTATCATACCATTAAACCTACCCAGAGCATTATAAAATACAACATCTTAAAGTACATACTCCTAAAATCATAAAACCTAAAAGTGTGTTTATATAAAAAGACAACTAGTATTCTCCATTAACACAAAATGTGTATTTTGAAATCAAATATGTAAATTACATCAAATATACTCTAAAAATAAATATCACTTCATAGATTTTTTACCATTTTTAATTTACCTGCTGAAGTTACCGTTCCAAAGCTTTTAAACTAAGTATACATTTAATGGAACACATAGCTGCGTCCTACATGAACTCCAAGAAGAGCTAAACCCAAACATAAAACTACTGTTCAATCTCAGCCTTACTACAGGATATGTACCCAAAGAGTGGCGTACAGCAACAGTGGTCCCTCTCCACAAAGGTGGTGCCTCAGCGGACCCTGGAAACTATCGCCCCATAAGCCTGACTAGCTTGGTCTGCAAAGCTATGGAAAGGATCATTATGGACCTCATAAATAAAGATATTGGGGACCTACAGACACTGGATCCTACCCAGTTTGGCTTTGTTAAGGGCAGATCCTGCCTCTTAAACCTGGTTGACTTCTTTGAAACAGTCACCAAGGCCATTGGCGAAGGGAAGGTGGTCCACACAGCCTATCTGGACCTCGCAAAAGCCTTCGATACAATACCCCACTCGGGCATTATAGATAAGCTCACCAGCTTAAATATAAACCCCTATGTCACTAGATGGGTTGCAAACTGGCTCAAGGACAGAACCCACATGGTTAGAATTGCTGGAGCCATGTCAGACTCCAAACCAGTTACAAGTGGCGTCCCACAAGTCTCAGTCCTGGGACCTCTCTTGTTTGGTATATATTTCTTGGAGGTACAAGCCAACATGGAAGGACTGTGGCTGACCAAGTTCGCAGATGACTGCAAACTGGGTGCCATAATCGACTCTCCAGCCGACACAAGCATCCTCCAAAAGGGCCTCATAGAAACAGACAACTGGTGCCAGAGCCATGGTCTCAAGCTAAATGCCAAAAAGTGTATAGTCATCCCCTTTGGCAAAAACAAAGTGCCCACAAATTACCACATAGGTGGTAATCCATTAAGTACAGAAGAAGTCATTAGGGACCTGGGGACCCAAGTTGATAGCAATCTCTCATTTGACAACCACGTGGCCAAAGTGGTTAGAAAAACATTTTATATAGCCCACCTAATCATGAAGGGATTCACATCTAGATTAGGGGAGGTCATCGTGCCTCTTTACTCATCCCTCATCAGGCCCATAATAGAGTACAATGCCCCTTTTGGGATGTACCTTACCAAACACCTGCAGCAACTGGAAAGACCCCAAAAGTACCTCACCAAGAGGATCAAAGGGCTCAAACAGATGCCATATGCTGCCCGGTTAAAGAAACTCCAGCTCTACTCAGTGGCACACTGACTGCTCAGAGGTGACCTGTGCCTGACGTATAAGGCCATGTCCAACCCGGAATTAAGGGACATGCTGCACCTCAAAAAATCCAAATCCTATCGAGCTACACGCTCGAGAGACTTGAACCTCAGCACTGAAATAAATAGGACATGCTGGAGGGACAGATTCATAACCCAGAGGCTCCCTTCACTATGGAATAAAATCCCAGTCCAGGTTAGGCAGAGTCCCTCATTGACTCTCTTCAAGAGGAATCTTGATGAGTGGATGGGAGATCATAGGTTTACCCCGGGTATCACTTCTGTGTCACTGTTAGACAGAGGCACAGTATACTAACCTCAAAAAAGGGCATAGCAAAATTAATTTAAAATGGGTGGCGAAAGCCAAACATACTCTGGCTAGGCTTATAAATGCCCTAGGGCAGATAGCCTAGTATGAACCTATGAACCAGGATAAACATATGTATTCATACGTAATTGCCACAACAATTCTTGTTCTTCAAGTTTAAGGTGCCATGGGCCACCTCTAGGATTCCTAGGAACACTGTACAACCACAAACTGAAAACTATGCGTACTAAATTCATTAATATGTCTTGCCAATGCATTGGTCGGAATATTTTTAGAGATGGCATATACATGTTCATATATACGTTGTTTAAGCTGATGCTCAGTTTTCCCTAGATAAAATACAGGGCACAATTTACACTTTGCTAAATATACAATACCTTGACTTTCACAATTATATTTATCTTGTATAGAGTACGGGAATCCGTTAATGCAAAAGAAAGGACCTGTTAAGATATATTTGCAATATTTACATCTGCCACATTTAAACGTACCTTTAACATTTGTATGCTTTTGTTGTGGCACCTCAAATAATCTCTTTAAACTAGGTCCCTTTCTAAAAGCTACCATCAGTCTACGTCCAAGAACTCTACTTAAAGTTGATTCTTGGGTAATAAGACCCCAGTTAGAATATAATATTTGTCTAACTTCATGTGAAATGTCATTAAATTGTGTTAAAAAACTGGTTATGTATTTACTGTTATCCCTTAAGGCCATCTCACCATGATGGATTCTCGATTTAACATCATCATTACCTGCATACACAGTAGCGCAAGTGTTGGTTAAGATAGGGCCCAAAAGCTTCCTTGACCATTTGAAAGTAACTTCTTGTATTAAACAATTAACCAACGGTCTAGGATACCCACGATTATTAAACATATTATATGAAAAGTTACGTTCTGTGACAAAATCATCATCGTGGGAAAACATTCTTGAAGCTCTGACCAATTGGCCTTTCACCACCCCTCTTTTTTGAAAGTGTGGGTGGTTGCTGGTAAAGTGTAAAAAGGAATTACTATAAAAAGGCTTCCGATATATTGAAGTCCTATATCTATTATTCAACATGTCTTTGCTCAAAAAATAATCTAAAAAATTAATTGTTTCATTACTGAAGTTAGATGTAAACTCAAGAAAAGATGTAAATGTGGACATGGTTTTGACTAAATTTTGGGCATCATCATAATTACCTTTAATAATAAAGAACATGTCGTCTTGGTACCGAGTGTACCAGACAACCATGTCTTTAAAAAGGTGATGAGGGAAAAGATAAATGCGACGTTCATCGTGTTACCCTGCTGCAGTCATCACACTTGGGTTATCCTGTCATCAGGCGGTCCCGCAGTCGGCCGGAATTCCAAAGTCTTGGTCCGGTGTCGGTTGCTGTCGCCTATTCCCTGACGTCAGTGCGCCAGGGGTATATATAATGCAACTGATGCCATTTTCTTCAGTCTTTCTTGCCGCGCGGTGCCAGAAGCAGAAGCAGTTCGCAAGTGCCGGTCTGCCAACTCCTCAGATTTTCAAATTCGAATTTCAGACCGAAGTCTTCTATAAAGCTTAGTACCCCGTTGGGGAAACTTCAGACCGATATCAGAAAAAGTTAACAATTGTATTTCTTGTGGGAAGCAAATGCCTCATAAGGATTTTCATTCTTATTGCATACCTTGCCTAGGCCCAGACCACGACGTCACTACTTGTCGGTTTTGTGCTAGGTTTAATAAGCGTACTATTAAAAGATGCTTTGATTTCGCACGACACTACTTCGGTAGGAAATTTAACTACACCATGCCGTCGGAGCAACCGACTACCGGCGTGCACAAAAAACGCAGGGATAAGGACAGACAGCCCAGGCCTAAGCCAGATTCCGAGGCCTCGGCTGATTGGTCTCCGGTTCTCCGGTCCTCAGTGAGGCTCCGACGCAGCCCCTGACTAATGCAGATCTGGAACCCGAGACTGCTACGGAAATTTTGACGGAATGTACCAGGCCGACGCAGCCTTTTACTTCAGGCCCTTCCGACGGCTTTGCTACAAAAGACGTCGGTGCTACAGAAGCACCATCGGTTTCTGAAGGCGTTTTCAGACCGACAGCTCTCACCACTAAAACGTTTTCTAAGTCGAAGACTCCTTCTAAATCTAAAAGGACTGCACTTCAGTCTCCTGTTCAAGGCCCCATGCTTAAGAAACAGATGCTCAAAATGGCTGAAGATTTGATTTCTTTAATCAGGGGTTCCCAGCCCCCTCCTGACAAAAGGCCTAGACAAGAGGAAGATTATGCATCCTCTGAGCAAATGTCCATTTCTTCAGACTCCTCTGAGGACCAAGACTATTCCTTCTCTCCTTACGAAGATTCTGATGCTGAGGACTCTATTCCCTCAGCTTCTCCTTCTGAAGACTACTCCTTTGGGGAAACTTTACACACTATGAGGGAACATTTTCACTGGGAAGGTTAGGGCTACTCTGATTCAAAGAAAAGGCTCAGAGAGTTTCTTTTACTCCCCCAACACAGACCACTTGCCATCCCACCAGTTTTGGACATTGTGGATGATGTCTATTTAGAATCCAGTTTCAACCCAGACTCTCTACCTCCTGCTCCAGATAAGCCTGACATAATCAGGTCAATATCTTTTCCTGGAATCTGTTTTAACAGTAAAAAATCCCTAACCCATTCCATGCCCACTCTGTGTGGAATAACAGTATATAAGTCTTTAATGTCCACAGTAAGGAACCCGTAAGATTCATCAAATGGTATTTTATTTAAATATTCCAAAACATACCATGAATCACGACAGATTTGGATTTCTGTTTTTAATACATCTTTTAACCTTGAATCGACCCATTTTGCACAAGCATACGTAATAGATTTACGGCTGTCTGTAATGGGTCACAAAGGAGGGTCATGCATATTCTTGTGGAGCTTGGGTACTCCAAAAATAACTGGTGTTAAAGGGGTGGGCATAGTTAAATAATGGCAAGTGTCCATGGAGATAATAGCATCAATAAATAAATCACTTAACTGTGATTTCACACGTTGATATGCTTGATTAAAGTCATTTAATGATACTTTAACATAATTAGGTGTAAGTAACATCTTATACATCCTATTCACATAGTCAGCCTCATCCATAAACACTGCACCGCCACCCTTATCTGTTTGCATGACACGAATGTTATGAGCCTTAACATACGCAATAAAATGCTTTTGTTCCAATGAAATGTTACATTTATAGGTATCAGCTTTACGATAATAATTGGTTACCAAAGACCTAAAATGAATCTCTGTAATTTTTTCAAAAGCTGCTAAATTAATATCCAAAGGGGGGTTGAAAGTACTTGACACATATTCACTTGTTGAAGAATAACTAGAATTACTAAACAGTATGCTTAAATTAAGCTTTCGAACAAAAACTTTCAAATCACAAAGCAGACGACAAATGTTTAATTTGTTAATCAATGTTACTTTTTGTATTTAAGTAGTTTATTTTTTTAGTGTATTTGTCTGAGGAAGTGCACGTATTGAGGGTGCATGAAAGCGCTTACCAATAAACTTGTGGACTTGTTTTTGTAAAATGTGTTTTTCTTCTTTCTTCCTGTTTGGCGTTTTACAACTGTAAGAATCTGTCAGAAGACATTAGAAAATAGTGGGAAGAGAGAACTGATAGGCATTTTATAAAGAACATCGAGTGAACATCGCATTAGTTAGCAGTTGCTGGAGGTGTGATGAGAAAAAGAGAGGTAATTGGGAGTAAATAAATATATATATATATATATATATATATATATATATATATATACATATACATATATATATATATATCTATAAATATATCTGGGTTCATGTCAGTCCACCGACAAGTCGGAAGACTGACATTCACTCCACCGACACATGAAAAGATCGACAGCGCAAACACGGACATTTAACAGGTAAGACTTTTAATTTCGCTAATCATGCCTACCATGGTTTAGCAAGTGTGGCAGTGTTATGCATGTGTGGTAGGCATGATTAGCGAAATTAAAAGTCTTACCTGTTAAATGTCCGTGTTTGCGCTGTCGATCTTTTCATGTGTCGGTGGAGTGAATGTCGGTCTTCCGACTTGTCGGTGGACTGACATGAACCCATATATATATATATATATATATATATATATATATATATATATATATATATATATATATACACACACACACACACACACGTATTACTGGAACTGGAACTTTTTTTTCCAGGAAACTCAACTTAAACATTTGGCATAACAATTGCACTAGGTACAATGAGGAATCCTCGGTTTCTGAAGAATACCTCAACCATAACACACTGATAAAATGAAGAGTGTGTTTAACCCGACTCTGCACCATGCAGTGCAAACCTTCTTGAAGGTCTGGGAACACGAAATGAGATTGCTATTAAAGCAACCTAGCAACTGTAAATGGTTTAATTTAACCAAACTTGAACAACTAACCCTAAAGGAATTCAGACATGACAAGACACTCAGGATCATGAAAGCAGATAAGGGCACAGGCATAGTGCTCATGACACAGGATGATTACATCAAAAAAGTGAATAATGAATTGAAAGATGGCACTTTTTACAAAGCCACTAACACAGTCAACAAAAGTTTTCTAGTATTGACAGGCTGCTCAAAAAGTTAGAGCAAACTCAAAATATTTCACTGGAGGAGCACATCTATGTGCTTGTCACGAACCCTAGCATGGGTAAACTATTTGACATCCCAAAAGTGCACAAGAATGAAAGTGATCCACCCTTCAGGCGGTGATATCAAATAAACGCACTAAAACCGAAACAATCTCAGAATATTTGGATACTGTGCTTAACCCCTTGGTACAAGCCACCAACTTTTATCTGAAGAACTCGTGGGATTTCTTAGATCAATTGTACAGGGCTCAAATAGATCCATCTAACTACTCTCTAGTTACATTGGATGTAGTAGCCCTGTACACAAACATCTCACACAAAGAAGGGTTGGAAGCTCTAAAATTGCATCTCTTCAAATATGCAGGGTTCTCCTCTAACAGAACTACAACTATTTGTGACCTAGCAGAGGTAGTTATCAACAACAACTTTTTTCATTTCAATCAAAAACTGTACCAACAAGTACGGGGAGTAGCTATGGGGTTGAAAATGGCCCCAGCGCTAGCCAACTTGGTCCTTAGTACCTGGGAGTTAGAAACGTTCATCCATCTACCTGGCTACCAGTCTGTACAGATGTATAGACGTTATATTGAAGATATTTTTTTCATCTGGGAAGGCACAGACATGGAACTGACTGACTTCATCAAGGAGATAACTAATAGCATAGGATACTTGGATTTTACCATCTCTGGACGAGGTGCAACTATCCATTTCCTGGACACCACCATAAAGATCAACAAGTGTAACAATAGTTTGGAATCCAACATCCACCATAAAAACACTTATCGCAACAGTTTTCTGAACTACAATAGTCAGCACCCACATTTCTTCAAAAAGAATGTGGTACGAGGACAGTTCATCCGCCTTTCCCGCATCATCAGTGTAGATGAGGATTTTGTTTCTGAAGCCAATTTCCTCAAAAGTATGTTCTTAGCAAGAAACTATCCTCACCACGTTATAGAACAAGAGCTGGACAGGGTAATACAAGGGAGACACATCAAGCACAAGCCTATACTGATATTTGGCTACAACAGCTGCAGCAGACGTACTAACCTGACTGATAAACTCTGCAGTTTTCCATTACCAATCAGTAGGGACATGCAGGCGATGCGGGAAATCATCATTAAGAATTGGAATTTTTTTTTCCAGCCAGGATGATCTAAAATCTATTTTAGGTGAGCAACCTACCTTCTACAAAAAAATCCTCTCCGTTAAGAGCAAGTTTCGAAAACAGAGACTTGCCTTTTCTAATAGGAAACCAGGATCTAACACAAAGACCCCCAGGCATGTTTACTTGTGGCCACTGTGTAGTTAACCAACACATTTTAAGCTGCAGCTCTTACACCTTCCCATATTGCAACTACAAAGTTATTTTTATGCAGCATATGTACTGCCACACGGATTGGGTGGTATATGAAGCTATATGCAAAAGATGTAACTGGTTCTACATTGGTAAAACTAACAGAAAACTTTCTGACAGATCTAAGGAACACCTGGCAACTATCCGCAAAAAGGGTAGCACTAATGCACTAAGAAACCACAGCAGCAAATGCATGAATTTCTCTGGGTTTCAGTTCTTGCTATTGGAAAAGCTGGATTTATTTTTTGGTGACTGCAACACACTACTGGAAATGAAGGAACTTAAATGGCAGCCCCTGGTCTCAATGAACATATTAATATTAAATGTGGGCGGCGTTGACTACGTTAAAAACAGAATGGTTATGTTTTGTTTGGTTGCAAGACTACTCTAGGGGAACAGAGGTTTTGCTAGATGAATGACACACTGAGTTGTAGACTTCTAGAGATTTCCTGGGTTGCTTTGGCAGTTTAAATATTGGATTTCAGCCCTAGTGCTTTGGTTTCAGTGATTCCCCTATACTGTTATTTCTGAATATCTTAAATTATTATTGTCCTTTATTTATTTATTTAATTTAATTTAATTTGATTAGTTAATCAAGTCATGATGATAATGTATTTTTTAATGCTGACATCTCTTGGTAATCACAGCATTTTTTTTTTAGTTGGGTTATTTTATTGCTGAGTCTTATTATTGGCCCTTTGACATTCTATCTCTTTATGACAGGTTAGTATTTTGTTGAATTACAGAATATCAAGTGTGTACAACTGATTACACTGTATTTATGTATTTGTTTATGAAGAAGTGTTATCCATCGATAAAAGATGAAAGTGCTAAAACACTAGTTCATCCTACGTGTTTTATTTTTTTGTTTTATAATTCGAGGTTCGTTTCTCGTGGTCAGGGTGTTTTAAGGTATTTTATTATAGCTTATCTTCTTAGTCTCGCAAGTTGTCTGTTATTTAATAAATTTATATACATGTGTATATATCTATCTATCTATATATATATATATATATATATATATATATGTATATCTTTATATATATATATATATTTTTGGGGGGGGGGGTGAGTCTAATGAGTTGGCAGATCCTGCAGAGCATGCTTTTCAGAAATGTTGGAAGAGCAAATAGTAATTAAGGAAATTATTCATTTTTAAACAAATTGCCTGGTCATAATAAGGTATTGCTAAGTTTAAGGCTGTTGTCTGCCAAAAAAGTAATTACTATAAAATGTATACAACTGTAAATGAAGTATTGAATATGGTGCAAGAAACAAAAGAATTGGAGGTGGGATCCTTAGAAAAGGGAAGTAGCAAATTAAATAGAAATTGAATCTGTGATATCAGTACATGCAGCATAATGTTGCAATATTAGGTGAGAGAAAAGCAGGCTTATGGTATATTTAGAGAGAAAGCCAAGGGATAAAAATTGATGAAAGTAAGGAACTGCGTGAAGAAGGGAGAGTAAGAAGGTGTAAGGTATGAATAGGTATTTAATTTATACGTTCTGAAATTTAAGGGAAGGGAGGATTTGAGCAATTTATGTAATGCTGGAGTGAATGAAACTGAAAACAGTTACATAATGCATGAAGTCAATAATAATTTTTTTAAACGGTTGGTTTCCTTTTCTGTAACTGCATGTGTACCCATGCCATTATTCAATGTGTAAAGCTAATAAAGGTGTTTACGAAATTGCTTCATATCTGTGGGTTCATTCATCTTCCATCATTTTTGTTATATTAACAAGCTGCCCTTTTTTTTCAGATGATGTTCTCTTGCCCCTGCTACTCAGTTTTGTTTAGTTAGTGTACTCCTGGGTCATATTGATTCTTTTGTAATGATTAAAATTTCTTTCTTTCATTTCTTTTTCTCCCTACCCCCAAGAGTATACATTTTAGTTCTTCTAGACCTTCTTTATATGCCTTGTACAGTCTGTGGTGTTTGTTGCAGTCTTTTGAATAGCCTATGCTGTGACTTTGTATACTGTTGCAGGAGGGTACACAAACAGCCCCACTGCTTGCAGTAAGAGCTGCGGTAACAAGGGCTGTTTACTCAGTATGGGAATTTGCAATCCAGAGACCTATTAGCTATAATGAGGAAAGACCTTATTATCAGTTGATTTGCATATCTGAATCAACATTAACTACCGAGAGTGCAGATCAGCATTTTCCAGTAGTAATCGTGTTGACACAGGCACTCCCCCTCCCCCATTCATTCATTCATCCCCACCCTCATTCATATACTCAGTAAAACATGCACGTGCACATCTCTGTCATGTCAGAACATCCTAGATGTCTCTCTTTCCTGTCCTTGTAAATCGTGGATGATTGCAGTCTAGTCGTTAATGCCAGGCATTGGAGTTTCAGTCTTTATATTGTTCAGTAAATGCATGCTAGTGCAACAGCTGTTATTTTAGCAACTTTGTAAAAGTAATAATTTATTATAATCCATCCCTGATAGTGTCTTTGTCGCTCATTAGTTTTGATTTTTGTCTAACGTTCTTGTGCTATGAAGTTAAGTGGTATGCTTATATATATGCCCTGCCACTCTTCCTTGAAACTCACAAGCTGTTGCTGACCTTGAATATTGCCTGAGATCCTCATTATATTTAAAAACAAAAAAAAAAAAAATTAATAACTGATAATGGGTTAGTGTTGCCTTATACTGTGTCAGGGATGCAGGGTTCGAAGCTTTTCCCACATTTGTACTTTAAGTTTTAGTAAATAATTTAGTAAATAATTTTTTATAATCCATGGTATTTAGTGGTGGTGCACCAGAA